>NW_017307214.1:344592-356477 GCF_000935625.1 Nanorana parkeri
CTTTCTTTCTTTTTCCTACTGTGTTTTTGGGACAGGAGTTGAGGGGACGGCTCCCTGGCAGGACACACAAGAAAAAAGCAGTCATTGAACCATTCCCATACAAGAGTAATTAGGCCCAAAATTAAGGACTTTTTTGGTTTCTGTGCCTTCAGATTCTAAGCTTGCTTTAGGTTACAATTGGGCGAATATGATGTTACTTTACTAAGGGAATGGACTGTTTGCTTGGCATAGTGAATGTGTAAGGTGAATGGTTGTTGGTAAATTAAGATGTAGCCGGCGTTCAATGAACAAATCGAGTGCTGGAAAAAAAAAAAAACCCGCTTTTATTGTTCTTTCACATGATTCTGTATTCGGAGTGAGCGCGCGTCTACGTCATTCAATGCCATTCAATTTGCAGAATGAACAGGATATTTTCCTTTAGTAAATAAAACCAAAGGTGCTTTTCTGTTTTGAGTTGGTCATTCTGTTCACCTGGATGTCCATGATTGTGAAGGTGGGGGTAGAGCAGAAGGAGTTATCAGTGCCCCCCAAAACCTGGTAGAGCCACCTTTTTTTTTTTAAAGCTGGTTTAAAAAGGTGGCTCTACCATCCTTTTTGATTCCTCCGAGTGTTTGCTGCTATCTGCTGGTACTTATAAGCGAGTCTTGTTGCCTTTACCATCCAAGATAAGTTTCTTCTGACTCCTTTGTTGCTTTCCATTCCATGCACCGATATCCGCATTGATCCCATGCCAGTTTTACATCGCTTCCAGCTGATAGACCCCCTGGGCCACAGTGTTACATATCCAGTAGGGATAGAGAAGGATACATTGCTCCATTTTCTTCATTTTTAAATTGGCAATTAAAAGCCTCAATCCTGAAATACATTTGATTGGTTGATTGATATGTTGAACCTGTCGGAACTTGCTGTCAATTGATGCCCAATCTGCATGGAGGGTGACCATAGAAGGTGAGCTCTTTATCAGAGCATGACAGATGGTGCAGCTCAGCAGCTGTTACTCTATGAGGAGACCTTTTATACCATTGTAATATATAACTGTGCGGTCACTTTTGTTTCAGAGTATACATGTTTATTCTGTGTTGAGCCCTAATGAAAGGGGACGTTGGTTTGCTCCTGAAACATGTTAGTTTGTTAGTAAATAGGTCCTCTACAAATCTCATCCATTTTTGGTCTGGCGCTCCTTTCTGGTAACCCTCGTTCACACCTGAACGTTTTGTAGCGCTTTCTACGCTCGACGAACGCTCTACAAAACGCTCAAAAATATAAATCCCGTTGTATTCAATGGTCTCGTTCCCACCTTGGCGTATTTCCGCCCGTGCCTAACGCGCTACAAAACGGTCCACGCCTGAAAAGGTACATGAACTACTTTGGGCCGTTTTTGTTGCGCGTTTCCATTGGGATACAGCCAAGTAGCCTTCGGAATCGCGGTTAAAAAAACGCGCCACAGACGCGCATATGCAATACGCCTAGGTGTGAACGAGACCTAACTCTTTGGTTGGCGCTACTGTTGGGTACCCATTGAGAGAGAGAGAGCAGTTGTGCTTTGTACAGATGCATGCGGAATGAAGTTTGAATTTCTTTGGAAGACTATCATATGCTGGTTCCGGTTTTTGAGCCTTTTACTCCGGAAGAGATTCATCCGTGCACCGAATGAGGATTGCGAGGACGCATGATAGGGGCGAGCTGTGCGCTTCGGGTTTTCACTCTACACTTTGAGAAAAGCCTTGCTGTGTGAGAGATCCGGAGCTGTGCAGCTTGTTTAGGGTTTTCTTTGCTTGATCTGACTACACATACAAGTTTATTCCCAGCGCCTCTCTATGATGATCAGGTGATGCATCAGGTCAGGAAATCAGCAAACATTTTGCATCTGATATTTCTGTAAATGGCTCCAGCTTGTGTTTGTATTGGCTGTGCACGGCCACCTATAGTATGGGCTTGTCGTTTCTTGTGCTTTCTTTAGTGGGAAGACCGTTTTGTGTTCTAACGCGCTTTTTGTCTTTTTTTTTTTCTTTCCCAGGTAGTAATAATGTTCCAGCTTCCTGTAAATAACCTTGGCAGTTTACGGAAAGCCAGGAAGACGGTGAAGAAGATCCTGGGGGACATTGGCCTCGACTACTGCAGAGAACATGTGGAGGTGAGTCTCTTCTTGGGTCTTCCTTAATGACCATCTTCAAGTACAGCCTCTTCCGTGGTAAAGAGGAACTGAACTATGGACGCTGTACAACCTATTGCGTGTATGCGTGTGATTCTGCATGTGTATTTGTCCATGTGTGATATTCTTAACTGTACCTGTCGCCCTGTATGTTACGGTCCAGGAGGAAATCGTCCGAATGTTTTTTTGAATGATTCCAAACTCTCAGCTGAAATCACTGCTGGCAGCGAGTTCCGGACCCTAACCGCTCTAACTGAGAACCCCTTATGCCCCTTGTGCTGAAATCTTTTCTCCACCTATTTTAGGTGATGACCTCTAGTCCTTGTTATGGAGTTGATCGTAAAACGTTTTTTTGCTGCTGTTGCTATCCCCGTTAATTATCTTTATACGCAGACGGCTATTTTGCTTCTTTGTGTCGGAG
Source organism: Nanorana parkeri (assembly GCF_000935625.1). Lineage (NCBI taxonomy): Eukaryota > Metazoa > Chordata > Amphibia > Anura > Dicroglossidae > Nanorana > Nanorana parkeri. The sequence goes on from NW_017307214.1 coordinate 347,166, forward strand.
CTGCCCCCTGATGACTGGTGGGGGCAAATGATGACGCAGGAGAGGTGCAGGAAGCACAGATTCACAGAATAGGTTAAAGGAGAACTATGAGGTGAGTGCTTTTCACTCACCTCATAGTTCTAGCCGACCTGTGACAATGAGACTGTCACAGGTCGGCTCAGTAGATCGGGAGGTGAGCCAACACATACCGGCGTTCGCTCACCTCTCGATCCTGTCACGGCTCTCTGCCGAGAACGGACGGGGGAGGGGGTGTGTACAGCTGGCTCTGCCACTAGATAGGCAGAGCCAGCTGTCAGTCACGCAGCTGGGCGGATCCCGGCACAATTGTCGGCATCCGCTTCAGCTGCGGCGCCTCCAGTATAGCGCGAGCAGAAGCTTGCGGTATACTGCGGCGTCTCAGTATATAGTGAGCTACAGCTGGCGGTATACTGAGCCTAGGGTGACGGGAGGATGCTAGTTTGTGTCCTCCCGTTACCCTAAGGAGAACTATGGGGAAAAGCCTTAACTCCATAGTTCTCCTTAAGTAGAAGCAGGGAGATCCTTGCTGCAGGTCCCTCGGGTACAGGTTTTTCTCCAGCAAGGACAGTGATCAGCAAAGCAGGAACATCTCTACTAGCAGTCAGCGGCAGCAGTCCCTTAAATCTTACAGAAAAAGAGCTTTGAGGCTCAAGGCACATGAATGCCTAGGCACAGTCCCGGCAGGAAGTACGCTGATTGATATACATTTATCAGGATGTCTCTGAGACATTCCTGGTCTACTTTAAACATCAGCTTCATTTAAGATGCAAAATCATTCAGTGAACCCTGAAGCAATCCAGTTGTGCAGTGATATGATTAAACAGATCTTCAAGAAGGCCTCCATAAGGTTGTGTAATCTCTTGCTGGTCACCGTGTTTAGCTGCCGTCCTCAGAACTGAACACTTCTGGTGATTGCGTTTGATAAAGGGAGCGCGGATGTGAACACAGTGTACATAATTATACAATCTGCAGAGACATATCCTGGGAGGAGTTGGGGATCTTTGGCCTGTGAAATGAGCGGCTTAGGGTCAAGTTGGCAAAGCTTCAGGACACCAGGAATGGTTTTATGCAGTGGCATGATGTGGGAGATCCAAGTGAAGCCGGTGTGAAAAAAACCTGAAACCCTAGGCAAGTTTTTCTGTGTCACAAAGTATTTTCATACTCCATCTTTAAAGGAGAACTATGAGGTGAGTGCTTCTCACTCACCTCATAGTTCTAGCCGATCTGTGACAATGAGACTGTCACAGGTTGGCTCAGTAGATCGGGAGGTGAGCGAACACATACCGGCGTTCGCTCACCTCTCGATCATGTCCCTGCAGAGAGCCATGATAGTCACTCACGGCTCCTTGCAGGAAATCCCCTCTGCCCAATCCTCCAGCGCTGACTGGCGGAACGGACAGGGTGGGTACAGCTGGCACTGCCTCTAGCGTTCGCTCACTTCTCGATCCTGTCACTGCAGAGAGCAGTGACAGGGGAGGGACTGGATTCCCCCCTCCCCGCTCTGATCCTCCAGCGCTGACTGGCGGAACGGACGGTGGAGGGTACAGCTGGCTCTGCCTCAAAGATAAGGCCCCGTTCACACTGAGCGATTTATCGTAGCTGCTCCAATACATTTCAATGGAGCTGTTCACATCTCGTCGCTCAATATCGCTTGTAGCTCGTCGCTGGTAGCTTGTCGCTACATGACCCTTTTTTAGAGCAATTTTGAGCGATATTGCTCCTGATTGCATACAGGCCAATAGGAAAAAGTCGTGCGACACGTCGCTCAAAGTCGCGTGATTTTCATGTCGCTCAGTGTGAATGGGGCTTTAAGCTGAGCCAGCTGTCACTCACGCAGCTGGGCAGATCCAGACATAATTTCGGGATCCGTTTCAGCTGCGGCCTCTCAGAGCTGTAGCTCCCTATATACTGAGCTTAAGGTGAAGAGGGAGGAAGCTAGTTTGTGTCCTCCCGTTACCTTAAGGAGAACTATGGGGAAAAACCCTGACCCCATAGTTCTCAAGTATGACCATTTTTTTTCTGTTCATTTTGAGAATTGATTACCTCGAAGGCCCTTTTTTAAATCGCATGTTTCTGACGAGAGACGTATTAAAAGTGTTGGCCTCATGTCTCTTGGAACTTGGCTGTTCTATAGAGAGGGTATTGGGTGGTCAGATGGGACGTACTCGGGAAGATATCACTGCGTCCTTACTATGAGAGAGTTGTATTCCTTTTCTGATTACAGGCACACCTTGCTACCCAGTAACAAAGAATTATGATCCTCTTTATTCGAAGTGCCGGATGGATAATTAATATCTTGCACACTTTTCTCTTCATTCAGGAATTTAAGCAGTTCGAACCCAATGACTTCTATGTGAAGAATACCTCCTGGGACGATGTGGGACTCCATGACCCGTCGCTTACTAAAAATCAGGTATGTCTAAAGTTCTGACAAGTGTCCCATCAGTAGTGGACAACTTTCCAGCCACGTAATCCAAATGTATACCCATACTTGATACAGTCCTACAACGGCAGGAAAATCCCACAGTGGATTCATTGACTTGACAATTGATCCATTTTATAGGGAGATTTAACAAACCGATTCTGTAAAATGATTTTGTTAATAATAATGAGTGTTTGCCGCAGAAATATTGCGCTGCTCGCTGCTCTTCTGATCAGATCCATCTTGCCCGTCTTGAGTCATGCTTTCACTTAAATCTGGACAGTCTTCACCTTCTCGACATTAGGGTCTTTTCTCATCTCCTGGTTTGTATGAGTTGAGCATTGGAGGTGTCAAAGGAGAACTATGGGGTCAGGGCTTTTCCTCATAGTTCTCCTAAGGGTAACGGGAGGAGACAAACTAGCATCCTCCCGTCACCCTAAGCTCAGTATATAGGGAGCTACAGCTCGCGATCTACTGAGACGCAGCAGCCGGGACGGATCCCGACATTACTGTCGTGATCCACCCAGCTGCGTGATTGACAGCTGGCTCTCCCTATCTAGAGGCAGAGCCAGCTGTACCCTCCTCCGTCCGTTCTGCCAGTCAGCGCTGGGGGATCGGAGCAGAAAGGGGGGGGAATCCCTCCAGGGAGCCGTGACAGTCACGGCTCTGCAGGGATAGATTGAGAAGTGAGCGAGCGACGGTATGTGTTCACTCACTTCCCGATCTATTGAGCCGACCTGTGACAGTTTCACAGCTATGAGGATGAGTGATTTTTCACTCGCCTCATAGTTCTCTTTAAACTGTCTACTTCAGTCATATAAGCAGCTGCAATCACACAGAGGGGTCATATATGTATTATTGCTTATAAATGACGATTTCTTTAGAAGCTCACATAACCTTTGAGCTAGCCACATAGACATGCAGGCAAAGACTAACCGTTCAGGCGATACCCCCCCCCCCCTTTTCATGATGCAATCGGCAGTTGCTGCTCACTTGCCTTTCCATTATCTGCTAGCATTAGACATTGCTTATACAGTAATACCTCGGTTTACAAGTAACTTGGTTTGAGAGCGTTTTGCAAGACAAGCAAACATTTCTGAAAAATGTTGCCTTGATATACAAGCGACGTCTTGAAATAAGAGCAAAATTTTTGTAGAGAACCGCCACCCGAATAAGGCTGTAGCAGTGCGAGCGATTAGTCTGTTTAACGACAATGCAATGTCACATTGGATAGATTCCTTGTTAAGGTTTCCCGAAATGAAAATGATTCCATTGAGTCAAGAGATCGCAGTGATTCCGTTAGTGATAGTTGTCCTACACAATAATCCTCCTCTCTCTCTCGTCCCCCTCACACCAGCCACAAAGGTAACCGGAAATTGGTTTATTTGTCTTTATATTTTGTACAGTGTTATATTACAGTACAGTATTGTAATCATTTTATATGAATATTTTAGGTATTACTGTAGTTATAATAACCTAATATGGCCGATATAACGGACACTAAATCATTACAAGTCTGTAAGTGTGTTAATCTGGAATTTTATATAATCGAGTTATTTCAAAATGTTCCCTGTTGGCTTTAGGTATACTGGTGACCCAGTTACCAGACAGCCATCATTCGCCGCCCTCTCCCTCCATTTCTTTCTTTTTTGCTCCCAGACATGAGCAGCAGAGCAGACTAGATTGTTCTTTATGCTGTTGCAAGCCCTTCATGCACATGACTGTCGATAAAATGTCGGCTATGTCAGCTGATCGCATTCAGGGGGATCAATAATGCATTTTCTTTTAATGTTTTCCTGACAAGTCATTCTTGATGCAAATATCTCCTTTGACTTTATCCCTTATAATTTCTCCCTCTAGTGGCCACCTGTAGATGGGATGGTATAGTCCGTGTTCTATGGAAACAAATGTGATAAAATCAGGCTGAGGCACATAGTGATAGGCTTGCATTGAGGCCTCATTTACGCTAGGTGTTGTAAGGAGAGCTATAAGGGGAGGTGCTTTTCACTCACCTCATAGTTCTAGCCGACCTGTGACAATGAGACTGTCACAGGTCGGCTCAGTAGATCGGGAGGTGAGAGAACACATAGCGGCGTTCGCTCACTTTTCGATCCTGTCACTGCTCTCTGCCGTGATAGGGGAGGGGCTGGATTCCCCCCTCCCCGCTCTGATCCGCCAGCACTGACTGGAGGAACGGACGGGGAGGGGGCGGGTACAGCTGGCTTTGCCTCTAGATAGGCAGAGCCAGCTGTCAGTCACGCAGCTGGGCGGATCCCGGCATAATTGTCGGGATCTGCTCCGGCTGCGGCGTCTCAGTATACCGCGAGCAGCAGCTATGAAAATCACTCACCTCCTAGTTCTAGCCGACCTGTGACAATGAGACTGTCACAGGTCGGCTCATTAGATCGGGAAGTGAGCGAACACATACCGTCGCTCGCTCACTTCTCAATCATGTCCCCGCAGAGAGCTGTGTCTGTCACTCACGTCTCCCTGCGCTGACTGGTGGAGCAGGGGGGCGGGTACAGCTGGCTCTGCCTCTCGATAGGCAGAGCCAGCTGTCAATCACGCAGCTGGGTGGATCTTGACAGTAATGTTGGAATCCGGCTGCGGCGTCTCATACAGCTCCCTATATACTGAGCTTTGGGTGACGGGAGGAGGCTAGTTTGTGTCCTCCCGTTACCCTTAGGAGAACTATGGGGGAAAACACAGACCCCATAGTTCTCCTTTTTTTAATGCATAAAAAAATGGACATGTACTGATTGTTACCCTGACGCACTACAATGTGAAAATGGTTCACATCTGTGCATTGCACCTGGTGTGTGTGCGCGTTATGCAGTGATGTCTAGGTAGGTGCGTTGGGATGTAATGGGTTGGTGTTGTGAATGGTTTCCGGTTCTCATTTTCTTTTCCTTGCATATGTTTTGCCAATGAAACCAGTAACGTCAGCCCCAGTTTTCCTTTTACCTAAACTTTTACAGCTGGAAATAAAGGCTTCACATTGTTTTCTTCTGTACAAATTCTAAGTTGGAGTCCAGTATTAATTTGCACCTTTTCTACTTCCTTTTTCTAGGACTATCGCACGAAACAGTTCTGCTGCAGCCAATGTCCATTCTCCTCTAAGTTTTTCTCCGCCTATAAAAGTCACTTTCGCAATGTACACAACGAGGACTTTGAGAACCGCATTCTGCTGAACTGTCCATACTGCACATACAATGGAGACAGAAAGACCTTGGAAATGCACATTAAGGTGTTCCATGCTCCCACTGCACCGCAGCCAAACCCACCCCAAACTTCTTTGAAGGATAAAAACAAGTTTGAGAGCCTTAAGCCCAAGCCGTCAGACAGCGTGGAACAGGCGGTGTATTATTGTAAGAAGTGCACTTACAGAGATCCCCTCTATGAAGTGGTGAGGAAACATATATACAGGGAACACTTTCAGCATGTCGCAGCACCCTATGTCGCCAAGTGTGAGAAAAATGTCAACGGCGCTGTGTCTACAGGTTCAAACTCCAATGACGACAGCAGCATTCAGTGCAAGCGCTGTCGGTTCATGCCGAAGAGTTATGAGACTTTAGTCCAGCACATCATAGAAGACCACGAACGTATTGGCTACCAAGTCACAGCTATGATCAGTCACACCAATGTGGTTGTCCCCAGATCCAAGCCATTGATGCTGATAGCACCAAAGCCGCAGGAGAAGAAGGCCCCCGGCATGCCTCAGCGAATGGGTCCAGTTACGCCAGCCAACATCCGACCTCTTCCTTCACAACAAATGGTCAATAGACTTGCGATACCAAAGCCGTCAATGAATTCCAACATAATGTCCAACATGCACATGCAGCAGAATAATTATGGCGTTAAAGGAATCACTCAAGGATATGCAGTCGGCCAGCAGATGAGGCTGGGAATGGGTGGTAATGCATCCGTGTCTATCCCTCAGCAATCTCAGTCAATGAAGCAATTACTTCCTGGTGGCAACGTAAGGCCGTACACCCTTGCGAATGACCAGAGGTCACCTGCTCCACTAAGGTACTCTCTTCAGTCTGGAAACTCGGCTTTGTCAAGTAGCCATCTAAAGCCTGCTTCTATTACTCCGCCCCATGTAGCCTCTCGCGGTATGGTCCAGGCGAGTGCAAAGCCTCCCGGAGCTGCTTCAGCGGTAGCTGCTGTCGCCGCTGCAAATTCCACCTCGTCTACCCAGAAATGGAAGATCTGCACTATCTGCAACGAGCTGTTTCCTGAAAACGTATACAGCATTCACTTCGAGAAGGAGCACAAGGCTGAAAAGGTGCCTGCGGTAGCAAACTACATCATGAAAATACACAACTTCACAAGCAAATGTCTATACTGTAATCGCTACTTGCCAACCGACACCTTGCTAAATCACATGCTGATCCACGGCCTCTCCTGCCCTTATTGCCGGTCGACTTTCAACGACGTCGAGAAGATGGCCGCTCACATGAGAATGGTTCATGCCAATGAAGAAATGGCACCCAAAACTGATTCCACGTTGACTTTTGACCTAACGTTACAGCAAGGTAGCCACACAAATATCCACTTGCTTGTCACCACATACAACCTACGGGATGCTCCAGCTGAATCTGTTGCTTACCACGCTCAAAATCAACCAGCGGCTGCTCCCCCTCCTCCTCCTCCTCCCCCGAAAACCCAGGCAAAGGCCCTTGAAAAGGTGGAACCCGCAAACAAAAACTCGCCACAGACTGCATTGCCCTACAAGAAAGATGTAGGTAAAACTTTATGCCCGCTCTGCTTTTCCATCTTGAAGGGGCCCATTTCTGATGCTCTTGCCCACCATTTGAGAGAACGCCACCAAGTCATTCAGACCGTCCACCCGGTGGAGAAAAAGCTCACCTACAAGTGTATCCATTGCCTTGGCGTGTACACCAGTAACATGACGGCATCAACGATCACATTGCACCTGGTGCATTGCCGAGGTGTTGGAAAAACACAGAACGGGCAGGATAAGGGGGCACCCATAAGAATAAATACTGGCCAAGCATATCCTGCTATGAAACGGCCAAATGACTTTGTTGATTTAGTCAACGTGAAGAAGAGAAGGCCAGACGACGACCCCGATGCTCCGATAATTTTATTAGACGATAAGCCTGAGGAACCGCCGGTGGTTCTGGCAGTCGATCCTAAAGGGCATGAAGACGACTCCTACGAAGACAGAAAGACATTCCTTACAAAATACTTCAACATTCAGCCCTATGCTAGCAGGAGAGAAATCGAGAAGCTGGCGTCCAGCCTGTGGTTATGGAAGAGCGATATAGCATCTCATTTTAGCAACAAGAGGAAAAAGTCTGTCCGAGACTGTGAGCGGTACAAGTGCAGCGTTCTTCTTGGGTTTAAAATGAAAGAACTGAATAAAGTTGAACACAATATGGATTTTGGGGCTGAGTGGATGTTTGAGAACATCGACGAATCCCAGTCTGCACCAAACGCAAGTAAGACTGTAGATAAGAGAAAACTTAACGAGTCTAGTTCCTCAGATAGTTCTGCAAATGCTGAAGACTTAAACGATAGTGTCATCGAGCTGTCACCTGACAAGGAGGTTGCCGAGCTGTCGCCTGACAAGGAGGTTGCCGCGCTGTCACCTGAAAAGGAGGTTGCCGCGCTGTCACCTGAAAAGGGGGTCACCGAGCCATCACCTGAAAAGGGGATTGCCAAACTGTCATCTGACAAAGAGGTCTCCGAGCTGTCACCTGAAAAGGGGGTCGCCGAGCTGTCACCTGAAAAGGGGGATGCCGAGCTGCCTCCTGAAAAAGGTGTCGCCGAGCCGGTGAAATCCCCAAGCACAGAGCCAGAGTTGAGTCCACCACCGCGGACCAAGGAGTCTCCAGATAGCCAAAAGGCACCCGTTCCATCAAAATCCAACAATCATTCGGATTCATCCAATGAAATAATCTTAGACAATTCCGACAGCGAGGAAGAGAAAGAAGAACCGCCCACGTGGAAAGATGAGACCTCGCCTCGATCCGACAGCAAACCCGTTTTGCAACAGGTTTTAGAAGTAGAGGACGGCCCGGCAGAGGTCAAGGCCGAAACTTTGATCAATGATTCCAACCACAGCGAGGATGCCGGGAGCGCCAAGGAAGAGGCGAAGGATCACTCGGCAGAAAGCGACGAGGAGCCAACCAAATGGAAACAGAATTCCTTGGAAAAAGTCGAAGGGTTCTGGACTAAAGAAAAGTCTCCGTCGTTGAGCAACTCGTCTGTCCATGAGGAGAGTTTGTCCAACCAGCCGATGGATTGGCAGAGCGGCACCAACGACAGTGAAGACGGGGATCACTTTAACATGACTGTTACAGATAAAATGCACAGCAGTCTAGCGGGTGTGGGACTCAGCAGCCAAGAAGTATAGATTTCACGCGCCACTTCCTGCGTACAACCAGTAGCTGAAATCTTTTTTTTTTTTCTCCACGATGTCCCGGACTTCTCTTGGAACTCGAACTGTACAACGAGTGGTCAAGTGACCTGCACGGTTGATATATCTCAGCTGCTGACATTAGAACCCTTCTTAAGACCCATACTTGTCTAAAAATTGCTTGGGACTTCCTCGACATTGGGCACAGGGCGATGTAATGAGCTAACGGTGGATTATACAAAATGCACAGTTGTGTTTTATCCAAAAGTTCTTGTTCCAGCTTCCCCAAAAAAACAAAAAGTTCATTTTCTTTTGGTTATATTTTTGTTTTTTGTTCTTTTTGCCTTCTGAAAGGAAGCCAACAAACCTCAACGAGCTGTGGTTTCCATCAGCCGAACTATATGACACCATCACGGCTTTGTTTCCCCTTTTTTTGTTTTAATTTTCTTTTCACTCTCTGTATAACGTTTTTGGGGATACAATT
>NW_017307214.1:358928-388217 GCF_000935625.1 Nanorana parkeri
CCCCCCCCCCCCCCTAGTGATGTTCATTTATACCATCTAATATTTGACACAATGTTGTAGTAGTATTTTGTGATCTTTCTTTCCCTTTGTATTCATTTAAGCATCTAAATAAATAAAAAAAAAAAAGCTGTATTGTGCTTCACGTGGACCTTTTGCTTCTGTTCTGTGGATTCGTAGTTTTTGGATGGGTAAGAAACGGTGGTTTCTCATATACCGGACGAACTCCAGGCAGATGTGAAGATGAACATTAATGCATCTCTGTATTCGCTAATATCGCATTAAATGTATTTTTTTAAATGCAAACAGTGTAAGTACCTGAATTTTGCCTGGTATCCAAGTCAGGGGTCTCAAAGTACCGGCCCCGTGAGCAGGGCCACTGATAGGTGTGTTGGGGTAGAGCCAGCCCTCCTGTACCGGGCCCAGGCCCCAGCAGGGAAGTCTGGGGGACAAAGGGGGCTTTTAACCTTTGCACCAGCTCAGGACATAGCTAAGGTTGTCACCTGTCCGGGATTCACCTTGACAGTCAAGGTTTTCAGGCCTGTATGTGCTGTCATACCAGCTGAAATCCAGATCCAAGATGTCGGGCAGACTGGGGCAACCATGGGGTCCTGGTGCACAGGACGCCGGATCTCGGGTAGCAAGGAGGTATCTGAAACATAAGGTGCAGATACATCTTAAAGGGCACGGGTCCTACTTTAGGGTCTCTCCCCTGGCATGCTCTTATGTGGCTCCATGGAAGAAGAAAATTGGCCCAGTGGCCCCCAGGTCTATTTTAAAAATTAGTTGGCAGCAGGCTTGCTTAAAGTATAATTCCAGGTCAGTATTTACAAAAGCACACTTTGACCTACTCGTGTATTCATTAAAGGCAATTCGAAATAGTCTGATATATACTGTATGCTGGCTGTCTCTTAGCTGTCACGCCCTTCCGGACAATACATTTTAGACTGCAAGAGGCACATGAATTATGCAATGCTGTACTGCGATCACACCGACAGGAGGGGAGTGCTCAGCTGTGACATCATCACACCCCTGATGCCACCTCTGCACTTCAAAGAAGCTGATCGAGCACAGCTGATGCATGACCAGCTCCTGAACCCCCGGGGCATGACAACTGAGAAGCCGCAAGTGATGCAATCAGTGTCACTTTCAGCTTCATTCAGAGAAGATCAGCAAAGGGACTTTCATTGGCCTCTCTCCCTGCTACCCACTGACACCCAGTAAGCTGGTTCTGGGCCTGCAGGAGTGGCAGTGGAGCCCAGGAAGCAAGGTGGGGAAGGGGGGTTACCTGCGTTTACTGTGCCCTGGAAGCGGTGATAGTCGGCCATAACTGCTGGGAGTCTGTTTTACAGGGGCCTGCTGCAAGTGTCGTAAGCCTTAGCCCAAAGAAGTACAGGAGCTACTTTGCGGCGTATTTGCCGCGCGTATCCATTGGGATACAGCCAGGTAGCCCTCGGAAACGCGCATTTGTTGTGCGTTTTTTTTTTTCCAGCGAATCGCAGTTCAAACACGCATATTTGATACTCCTAGGTGTGAACCCAGCCTTTAGGACAACTATGGGGAAAAAGCCCTGACCCCATAGTTCTCTAACGTGTTTTTGTTCCATGCAATGCCTCCAAACACCAGGAAACACGAATGCTAAACTATTTGCTACAAAAATAAAACTAACAAATTTAAAGAAAATGTATAAGTAGAACAGCAGCCGGAACATAAGGGAGTGGGATAGGCTTGGAGGCTGTGTCAGAATTTTGTTTGTGGTCCAGACCGGTTTCCTCTCAAACTGTTTGAACCAGAACACCATCATCTTCCAAAGAAACTCAAACTTTATTCTGCATGCATCTGTACAATGCACCTGGACCGCTCGTTAGCGGTTGTGCTTTGTACAGATGCATGCGGAATAAAGTTTGAGTTTCTTTGGCAGCTTATCGTGTCTTGGTTCTACGGTTTCTGAGCTCATTACTCCGGAGTAGTGATGGGCTCCGGCGTGTTCGCAAGCGCCTTGTGCCGAGCCCGCCATGAAGCTGTCCGAGCGCAGGGCCAATCAATCACAGGCATTGAGACATTTCCCGATCTACGGAGTAGAGTCAACCGTGTACAGCGTCCGGATTGCATGATGATGGGGGGGATGAGCTGTGCGCTTCGTGTTTTCACTCGATTTGAGCTCCTGTTTTAATCCGTCAATTGTCACTTGTCTTTGTGTCGGGTAAGAATTGAGAGGGGATTTTGTCCAATGGGCATAGATAGTGATAAAGAACACGTAAAGGCCTTCTCCACTACATTCAGAACCCGATAGGAGGTGAGACGTGTGCAGGAAAATGTCGTTCTGCTGTAGGGAAGGTGACTGTTAAAAATGGAAACCGGTCTCTTATAAAAACAGTGTTTTGGTTCTCCACGAGCGGGGTGGGAGAATGACGGGTTGCTACGGTAACATTTTATGACGCCCTTACAGCGGGGTAAGGGAATGCAGACTAGTTTTGTTACAATTCTATAATTTGCGCGTTACTTAAAGCTGCCCATACACGGTAATCGTATTCAACCTGTGGGGTGAACAAAGAAAATACAATGGTACCTCGGTTCACGCACGCTTCTGTTCGCAACACACAATTCGGTTCACGAACAGGAAGTTCAGCAAAATGTTGCTTCCGTTTGCGAATTCTGCATCGCAGGACGAGCACAACAGCAGCCATCTTCCCTGCTCTGGGCGTGGCTTCCTCTAGTCGAGATCGCGGTCTGATCACAGCTTGATTCGGTTCGTGACCAGAATCGTGGAACAAATTAACTTTGTGAGCCGAGGTACCACTATTAGATTCTATCTAGATCCTCTATCAATGCTTACTAGTGTTCACTAAGGAATCTCCTGCTGTCTTCATTGTATTCTGACAGTGACCGAGCCAGAATATTTTCGGACTCAGATGATTGAGGTATGCCTGCCGTTGGCAACCACTGTGCGAATTTTGTCCGGTTCTTAAAGGAGAACTATGGGGTTAAGGTTTTTCTCCATAGTTCTCCTTAGGGTAACGGGAGGACACAAACTACCGTCTTGCTGTCACCCTAGGCTCAGTATATAGGGAGCTGCTGCTCCCGGTATACTGAGACGCTGAAGCGGATCCTGACAATTTTGCCGGGATCTGCCCAGCTGCATGACTTGACAGCTGGCTCAACCTATCTAGAGGCAGAGCCAGCTGTACCCGCCCCCTCCCCTCGTCCGTTCCGCCAGTCAGTGCTGGCGGGGAGGGGGGAATCCAGCCCCTCCCCTGTCACGGCAGAGAGCCGTGACAGGATCGAGAGGTGAGCGAACGCCGGTATGTGTTCGCTCACCTCCCGATCTGAGCCGACCTGCGACAGTCTCATTGTCACAGGTCGGCTAGAACTATGAGGTGAGTGAAAAGCACCCCCCCCCCTCCCCCCATAGTTCTTTAATGAAATCCACATAGTGTATGACGACCTTTTAGATTCACAAATCCAGAGCTGTGATCATACTTTGCGTAGTACAATAAAAGCAGTACAAGCTTGGTCAAGGACCTCACTAGTTTACAACATTGTGCAATGTTGCAGAACCCTCTCGTTCCTGTCTGAGGCCTACAGTACAGGGATTAATATAATACATAGGTACCATTTTAAGATGATGATGGAACTAAAGTCCAGCGTTGTGGCATCTGCAAGCTCCTCTATTGCTTTCATTTTTGTTTTCCCCTCTCTCTTTTTGGCATCACTGTCTTCTGCCATCTTGATTGGCTGCTGTGGGATGATATAATTCCTGTGTGGGCTCCGTTGCAGCACCAATGCACATGGAGGGTGTATGACTGTGTACATTTAGAAGAGCTTTTACCGCAGAAGACTCGGGGGAATTTAACAAAATTTGGAGCAGATTTGCATTGCAATCAGCTTCTCTGTCTCATCAAATCCTACCTGAGCACACTGAAGAGAGAAGCTGATTAGTTGCTCTGGGCTACTGCTCCAGATTCTGCCTGCTCCAGTTTTGATAAATTCCCTTCATAGTCTTTTGTGCAATATAATCCAGCCACCATTTAAAAAAATGTTTAGTTTAGGCTGGGTTCACACCTAGGCGTATTGAATATGCGTGTTTGTCGTGCGTTTTGTGCCGTGCGTGTTTACAGTGATTTGCGACAAAACGCGCGTTTCCGAGGGCTACTTGGCTGTATCTCAATGGAAACGTGTGACAAAAACGCCCTAAAGAAGCTCCTGTACTTCTTTGGGCTTAGGAAGTTCTGTAGCGCGTTCATACGGCCTGTAATACGCCCAGGTGTGAACCATACCCATAGGAAACAATGGGATTTCGGTGTTTTGAGCGTTTTGCAGAGCGTTCGAACGTGCTACAAAACGCCCAGGTGTGAACTGGGCCTTATAGTTCTGCTTTAGGAAGTTTAGTGAATGAATATATGACTGCCTGCTGCTGAGAGAGTGTATTGACCCCTGGACAGCTTGGTTCCATTCTCTGACCGCTGCCGATCAAAAGTTTGGAATTACTCTAGTTGACCAAAAAAACCTACCATAGAATAGCATTGCAAGGTGGGGAAGAAGCATAGTGGAAATGAATACACAAGTAGGCTACAGGTTCCCCTAAGCAAGTCCTTAAGAAAAAGGGGAAAAAACACCACCCTTACCCAAGATGTTAGAGATTGTGCCAGGCTGCTTCTTAACATCTACAAAATGAAGATCTGGCTCGACGTTGACCGCACAGTCATTATAAAAATCTACACACAGGCCATCTTAAAGTTCTCACCAACAGCGGAGGGTTACAGAGGGTCCTGATACCCATCTAATTCATTAGGAGTCTAGTAGATGTCTCCCCCACTGCTCCTTATGGGAGGACGGCTGTTATTTTCCAAGTACAGCACCACTTTGAAACGACCTACAGTCTCCATTTGCTGGATTACCCTTAGTAATGCTCAAGCGTTGGCCTTCAATGACAATCCATGGTGAGGTAGAAATAAAAAAAATCCTATTATGAATCTCTAAATACTTTCAAGACAAAGACCACAATTTTTAAAAAATATATCGGTTTTATTTATTTCTGAGCAAGCGCGATGGCGGGTGCAATTGATGTGGTTTGGTAGGAGAGCAAAAATGCGAATGCGGTTTACAAAAACCACCAGTGCAGCGGAAATGCATCAAGTGTGCTGGATGGATCCAAGTTCAGCAGTTGTGATGTGAGTGGCAAGGGTTAATTCAGGTTCTTCGTGTAGTTGTGTGTTCCGTCAAAGTAATCTTCTGTCCTATAGAGTTTTGGCAGCTCGTAGGTGTTCTGCTTTTTCACACCTTGCTGAAAGGAGAGAAGCAAAGAAACAACTCAAAACAGAATAAGTTAAGGTTCAATGCACCCCACGGTGCTATTTCTGTTATAATCTGGTGGGGTGAATCGTCTGCTGCCTTGGTAATGCTTGGAGCTCCATCTACCAGATGTCCATGTCCTGGCTCTTGTCTACCATGGTGTGGTTCCTCTGCTCCTATTGTAGTATCCATAGAATACTCATCCGGGAAACTAAGGTGACTTTCTGCATGGCTGGCTGAGGCAAGTCTAGTTGGTTTATCCTTCTGTATTGATTTGCCACCTTCTCTAGGAAGTAGCAACTTATTTTAAGCGTAAGCTATTCACCCAAAATAAATCCATAGCTACTTTGTGATACTGCAACATGGTGGTGTGAACTGAGACAGTGGAAAACACGGATATTGCCTTTTCGGCGTGTTGGGGGGGGGGGCACTGGAAAAGGCCCCAATGTATCCGGTGTGGATCGGCCCTGAACATGAACACAGAGAGGTTACCCCCAGTTACTAACCCCAATATGAAGGACTTCTTGAGTGACTCAATGAATGAGATGGAGATATCCTCTCATTTGTTGTATCTCTGGGACAAGAAGTGTAGGAAAATTTTCCCAATGGGATACCAACAAATAAAATCTGATGTGTTCTACGCATTTCTTATACTATTTAAAAATTAATAAAAAGTACATATCAAATACCAAAGTGAACGTGAAATACCAACTTTCAGATTGGCCTAGCTTCCTCTACAGCTGACATCAAATGCTTTGTATTTGGTCGCACATTACTGGGGCCCATTCACACCACATCCAGATCATCGCCAAACCACAGTAGATCGTTTCCTTACCCAAAATGCATCCCAATGTATCCCTATGCTATTTCTGGCCTCTGTTCAGACCAGACCAAATACTGCTTGTCTCATTTTTGTCTGGTCTGGAACTGCAGGCAGGTTAACACCATTTTCCGGACCAGATATGGTCTGGAAAATGGTGTGAACCTGAAGGAGGTAGGTACAGGTATGGTGAGTATTTCATGGTTTGTTAACTTTTTATGAGTTAAAGGGAGCAGGATCAACAAGGTAAGATGATAGACACTTTGTTCTAGCATTGGCTTTACTGGGCGTACACCTCAACACAGAGTGATCTTCCCTGAACAGCCTAATACTATCACCTATGTGTATACTGGTAGGGAAGGGGAAGTGTAGTTGGTGCCACTATATGGCAAAATCATTGTGCAATTGTACTCATAATATTGACACAGTGTTGTCTGGTCAGAAAGTGACCACTTTCATCTGAGGATCTTCACACAGGTATGTTCCTTTGTTCCAGATTCATCATAAAGAAGATATATATATATTTTTTCTATCTCTGTTAGGTTCAGGTGCACTATCGTGAAACATCAATAACCATGAGATATTATTGGAAGGTTGTGAGTTATGGTCACAGCAACGAATAAGTTCCTACAAGATATTTGTTCACCCAGCAATAAACAAATCAATTTCCTTTTCCACTCCATTTTTATCACCTCTCCCATAAAGCTGGCCATACACAGGTTGAGATCTTGATGACAAAATTTCTCTGACGGTCTAATGTCTATGAACTTCTACACAAGTCGACAATCAACAAGCGGGCAGCACAGTGGCGTAGTGGTTAGCGCTTCTGTCTTGCATCACTTGGGGTCCCATGTTCAAATCCCGGCCAGGTCACTATCTGCAAGGAGTTTGCATAGTTTCCCTATGTTTGCATGGGTTTCCTCCCACGCTCCAAAGACATGCTGGTAGGTTATTTGGCTCCTCTATGTATGTGAGATAGGGACCTTACATTGTAAGCTCCTTGAAGGTAGGGACAGTTGTGAAGTGCTGTGTAAAATGTTGGCGCTGTATAAATACCTATTATAATGATAACAGATGGCAACGCCGTCTCCACATGAAATGTCAATAGTGATTGGACAGACTGAAAAGCTTTGTTCTCTGGAAGAGTTCTGCCCATTCCTCACCCAATCGATTGATAACCACACATGCTTTAGTGGCGGTAAAGAACGCGGTCTCAGTCTTGGTGATTCTTTAAGTTTATTTACTTTTGCAAAGTTTTAAGCTTGAGTAAAGGCTCTTATTGTGTTAGAGTATTGCTGGAATCACTCACAGGCCACTTATCTCAGTCACATTCTGTGCTGCTTACAAAGGGTTCCCAAACTACCGGATAGCATCATTTATTAAATTTTTCTAAGAGCCCGTGGAACGTGCATCAAAAACAAACTTCCCCCGGTGAACAAAAAAAGCGAACCGTGAAATCACAGCACACAAAAACGTGCACAAGGGTGCTTGGTCCTTCAATAAAGAAGGGACCTCGATTCCCGACCCCCCCGGGGCGCAAGGCTCCTTGCAGGGGTTGAGAGTGTTGGTCCACCAACCCGAAGGCCGGTGGACACCGATCCTTTGGGGACCTGCTGAAACAGGTCCCACACAGTACTAGGTAGGGGGCTCTCCCGAAGAGAGACCCCCCCCCTGGGTTGGGAGGAGACAGAGAACCCTGTATTAGGGCACAGAATCTCCACCCCACATCAGGAAAAGGCCCCGAAAGAACCTGCACCCGCTGCATCTGTGGGTCAAAATGCTTTAAAAAAAAAGCCAATCGTGCATTAAGTGCAGTAAATAATACTTAAGTGCCAGTGCCCCACGCTGACAGGACTTTAGGGGCCGGAGTGCAAAAATATTGCCCCAAAAAATATTGCCCTTGGACAGGCCATGAGGCCTGTCCAAGAGGCGATGTGCAAAAATTGCAAGGTGGTGTGTGACCAAGTGCATCAGTGAGTCAATGTGGGGTCCCACACCCATGTGACTTTCTGAGCACCCCTGGGACGCCACCAACCAGGGGGCACAACACCACGGGCTCTGCCGCCTCCCAACCCTCTAGCCAGACCAAGCTTCGCACCCATCAACCCAGGAGGAAACGAAGCCCCTCCAGCACCCACCTATCACATAAGGGAATACTAAGCATCTCTTCATACCATTTTGGGCCGGTGGATCGATGCCTTTCTCCCCTGAAAACTGATAAGAACAGATACTACACTTGATCTTAGCCAAAAGGGCGAGAAGCGTCATTTATTAAATGGTACATTCTCTGTTGGCAAATATAAAAATAAACTTTGGTTTCTGCTCAGTTGGCGGCTCAATGAGTTGGCAGAGTTTTCTTTTTTTAATTCATGGAGACTTGTAGCGTAAAGGGCTAGCGAGGTGAACACCTTTCCTGGTTCACAAGATTTATGTCTTCATTATATACAGTAGCTGTGACTTATTTGTAGCCCCAAAGTAGGGGAGTTAATTTGGAAATCCGAGGCACTTCATTAGACATGCGGGTTCTCTAATTATTATGAGGTCTGGGTTTGGATCCTTGTAACAATGCTGTGCAGCTAGTTGGCTAAGGACGGGCATGCGCGCCCATATGATTGACGCCTGCCGGTGGCCGTCTTGGTTCATGGATGGCAGCAGAGAGAGGAGGGGACGTTCACTCGGCGGGATGAGGGATGCCGCCGGGGCCCCTCCTCTCTCCTGACAGTGTCAGGCTCTCGGTCCATGACAATGGTGTCACCCGAGTGCGGGCTGAACCCCCCTTGTGGTGCCATTGGTAAATTCATTATTTTCCTGAAATAGGTCAGTGAGTGATTCTGTATACGACGAGAGGTTGATAGCTTGGTGGTTAGAAACATGGGCTAAAAAACCAGCAAATTCAAGAGTTCAATTCTATCTGAGATGAAACCTTTTTTTACCCAGAAATGCCTCTTCACATGAACTGCTTTGTCAATGTTTTTTTCTATAATTGTGTAAAACTTTATTCTTCAGATACAGACTAGCAAGTTTCATTTTGTGAGGAGATCATACAAAGAAAATGACCTGGAGAAGCCACTTTCACTTGTCTGTAGCTTGAACTGCTTTCTGGATTTTGTTCCTACTTTGCTAATGTCTTATTTCCTGAAATAGGTTAGTGAGTTCCTTTATGTTCAAGGGGAGGAGATAGCTCAGTGAGTAAGGATCCTTCATAACGATACCAAAAACAAGAGTTCTGATCGTTCTGGGTTAAAATTGTGTTCCCATGACCATCCCTCCTGTATTGGTTGTAATTTTAATCCCGTAGTTAATGTGTTTTTTTCTATTTGACCAATGCCAAATTTTCCTGAAATAGGTTAGTGAGTTCCTTTACGTACAATGAGAGATGATAGCTCAGTGAGTAAGGATCCTGCATAACAGCACCAAAAACAAGCGTTCTAATCCTGCTTTTTTGGTGAGGGTGTCACACTTACCATTTGAGTTATTGGCCTCATTCACACTGCCGCGCGTACACGTGCGTATTGTACCATATGCAAATAAATGGCTCCATACACAGAGCCGCGTATGAAGCCGTATATTTGCGTAGCGTATATATGCGCAAAAACAGAATGGAACAGAGATGTGTCCGGGCAGCGTATGTCTGCGTGTTTACGCGCATATATGCGTACAGCACATTAACAATTCTATTACGAGTGATGCATTCTGGGATTGTATATAGTGCATGGATATGCTCGTATATACGCGCATAGACGCTCGTATATACGCAATATACAATTTTGCTTGCGTTGTGTGTGAATGAGGCCATTACCTCTTTACAACTAAAATGTGGCTCACTAACCTAGATAAAGTATTTAAATGGCAAGGGAGAATCAAACTCTTGATAATTTGCTCGCCAGAGTCATTACCCACTCTCCTCCAACATAAAGCATCTCACTAACCTATGGAAGAAAAATAAGTTATTAGTCAAATAGAAAAAAACAAACATTGATTAAGGGATCAAAATTGAACCCATGAGACAAGCAAGAGGCTTGCCCGGGGCCACAAGGATTCAACTATGTTCAGAGAGTGCCCTTACCCCTTGAGCTATTACAGCTTATCGAACGAAATGTGGCTAACTAACCTATGCCATGAAGATAAGACATTAGTGAACTAGAAATCGACATTGACTAACAGATTTAAAAGCACTTGCACTGAGCAGGACTCAAATTCTTGCTTGCCGGCTTTCTTACCTTCTGACCTAACAACTCTGTTCAATGCAAAGCACCTCACTAACCAATTTAAGAAAAATAAGTCATAGTCAAATAGAAAAGAAAACTTGCTAAGGAATTAAACTACAACCAATGGGACATGCAAGTGGTTTGGTTGGGGCCACCAGGCTTGAACTCAGGATGGCAAGAACAGACTTTCATGTCAGGGAGAGGTCTTACCCTTTGAGCTATTGCATCTTCTGGCGTTGGATTTGGCTCACTAAACCTTTTGAGGAAGCTAAGGCCTCAGTGAAATAGAAAGAAGCGTTGAATTAGGGGTTTAAATGGCAAACATAGAGCAGCAATTGATCTCTTAACCCCTTCATGACTGAGGCCCTTTTTTCCATTTTTGAAGATATTTGCTCCCCAGATTTCTTAGCACCCAAGCTGTGAACTCTGCTTACACGTAGCGCGCCTCACTAATCTATTTAAGGAAAATAAGTCAAATAGAAAAAAAACACTGACCAAAAAATCCAACACTCAACTTCTTGCTTACTAGCATTCTTACCCACCGAGCTATCACCAGTGCTCAAGCGAATAGCAGCTCACTAACCTATTTAGGCAAAATCGGTCAGCGTAAAACTCATTGAGTAAAGGAATTAAACCACAACCAATGGGATACATGAAAATATTGGAACTGATCCAGAGCCACAAGGCATATGTCCAGGGAGAAGAACTTTTGTTTTTTTTTTTTTTAATAATGGGTTAAAATGACAACAAGACAAACTTGGAGCAGGAACTGAACTCTTAAGCTCTTGATTTTGGCTCCGTAGACCTTGTAGCAGCTGAGCTATCAACTCTGCTTAAATGTGGTGCCCCTCACTAATATTTTTAAGGAAAATAAGTCAAATAGAAAAAAACTGCCTAAAAGATTTAAAGTGACATTAAACCCTCAGATTTTTTAACATAAAACAATACTGTAATGTGCGCCTTACTGTAATCCATGGTAGTTTCCCTTCTCTTTGCTGCTCTTCCTTTTAAATCCTCGTGTCTTCTCATGCTTGGGGAGAACTTCTGTTTTGCAGCAGACTGCCTTGTCTCTGAAATGGATACATGGTGTCTGTGTGTAGGTTCACAACCTGAGCCAGCACTACAGGAAGAGGCCCTGAGCTGCAAAGGGAAGTTCTCCCCAAGCATGAAAAGACATGAGGATTTAAAAGGAAGAGCAGCAAAGAGAAGGGAAACTACCATGGGTTACAGTAAGGCGCACATTACAGTATTGTTTTATGTTAAAAAATCTGAGGGTTTAATGTCACTTTAACTATAAACGAGAGCAGTGGCTACAATTGTAACTGATTAATAGTTACACCATTCATCTCGGGGATCACAATCCTTTCAGCATCTTTGGAAAGATCTAAACACAATCAATGAGTATCCAAGGCTAAATAGTCATATTGTATCTCAACTCGAGCTGCATATTGTTTACTATTTTTTCAGCGCTGTCTTCTCAATGAATCTGAGTTTAACTGGTACCATTCATTATGCTGATCAGCCCGTCCTAGAGTGCATGGTTTTTGGTATGTGAGTGAGGGTTGTTGCAATCCCCTTTTTTAGACAGTAACAAGTGGTGGCTAAGTGGTGTGTTTAGAATGACCGAGAATTTTAATTAATACATTTATACTATTTTGTACAACATTTTGACTCTCCGACGCTCATTAATACTGTACTTTGATTTGATCATTTCACAATCTTTTTTCTGTCTTGCCAAACAGTTGGGGGTGGTCTTGAGAGTCATTTGTCAATAAATTCACCCTATTCTAGGGTTTAATTAAAATTGGGTTTGGTACTCTGGGTATAAGCCCTTTCTTGTTTTTGCCACAATGCTTTAACTCAAGTTGATTAGAACGGTCATAGCGTCCTTCCCCTTTGAGCTATTACCTCTTTTGGTGGGAAACGTGTCTCACTATACTATATCAAGAAGATAAGGCATTCCTGAAATAGAAAAAAAAAACATTCACTGTGGGATTTAAATGACAACTCCTTCACTACTTGGACTCTTGGTTTCCTGTTCACAAGTGTTCTTACCCACAGAGTTGTCAACTCTTCACAAAAATAAAGTGTTCCAACTGTAACCAATGGGACATGCAAGATGTAAAGGGGCTTATCCAGGACCACAAAGCTTTAACTCAGATTGGTTACAAGTCTCTTTGTGCTGACGAAGCAATCTTACCATTTGAGCTATTACCTCTTCTCAAGTGAAATGTGGCTCACTACCCTATTTCTGGAAAATAAGGCATCAGTGAACCAGAAAAAAAAGTGTTGGCCAAGGGATTTCAATGACAACGACACTTTCACTGAGGAGGAATTGAACTCCTGAGCTCTTACGCTCCTAACCAGTGCACTATCAAGTCCTACACAACATAAAGTCACTTACTTACTATTCCTATTGAGACGGAATTTGAAGTAACACTAAACTCAGGGGTTAAATCTTAAAAATACATTTAAGTCCCTTAACTATAAACAACAATGTACTGTATCTTATTTGTGTATCACTCGGCTGCAGATCCTCCAATCATCTCTGAATTGGTGCTGACACTGTCGTTCCTTCTGGAGGGGGGCTACTTGTGTTCCCCATGGTCCCTGTGTGTGCTGTAAAGTAGTCACCGCTCCAAGCTCACTCCCGGGATGGACTACAATCTCATGTTTAGTTTACTCATTTGTATTGTGATTGTACTTCAACCCGGAAGTGAGCTTGGAGCGGTGGCTGACACTGTCCTCCAATTCTGATCTACAGCTGAGTTGATACACAAATAAGATACATTTTTGTTAATAGTTAGAGGACCTAAATGCATTTTTAAGATTTAACTCCGACGTTTAGTGTCACTTTAAGGAAAATAAGTCATTGGTAAAATAGAAAGAAAACAGTGACAAACTGCAACCAATGGGACATGCAAAAGGTGAAAAGGCTTGTCCAGGGCTAAACGGATTTTATTCAAGTTGATGAGGACAGTAGTAATGCTACTACCATTTGAGGTATTAACAATTGTCTGGAGAAAAGTGGCTCACTAACCTATTTCAGCAAGATTAGTGAACTACCCTGTTTCCCCGATAATAAGACCTAGTACTATTTTTGGGAGTTGCTATAATATAAGACCTACCCCAAAAATAAGACCTAGTTGTGACCATTCACAGGGCCGGTGATGGCATGAGGGGGGAACTTGAAGAGCCGCGGGAGAGAATCAGCGATGCCAACAAAGCCAGCGCTAGAGGAAGTGAGGCGGCGGCAGAGTGAACAGAGCCGCATAAGCCGATGCTTCCTGTATAGCGCCGGCTCCTGTCACAAGGGGAGTGAGACCAAATGCACTCCGCCTGTGAGGAATGATAGTGAAAGTGAGCTTCGCTCATTCTGGCCAGCGATTGGTTACCAAATTGCTCTTGGAAAGGTAGGGCACCCCATGATTGCCCTGATCACCCTACTTTGCCATTTTGCATTATTTAATTTCATTTAATTTGCATTAATTTTGGATTGTTGTACATAAAAAATAAAATAAATAAGACCTACCCTGAAAATAAGACCTAGTGTGTTTTTTTGAGGCAAAAAAAAGTTTATTATTTTCGGGGAAACACGGTAGTAAAAAATAAAAGTACTGCCAGAGGGATTTACACAACCACAACACTTCCACAGAGTAGGAATTGAACTCTTGACTTGATGTGCTGGAGGCACTGGAGTTGCTAACTACTGAGCTATCAACAATTCTCAAGCTCAAAGCACCTCACTAACCTATTTAAGGAAAATGTGTAATTAGCCGAATAGAAAGTACACACGGACTAAGAGATCAAACTGCAGCCGGTGCCTTGTGCAGGATCACAAGACTTTAAGGCAGGAACTCTTTCTTTTCGGGTAACACTTTTACCATTTGAACTATTACTTCTTCTCAGATGATGCGTGGCTCATTAGCCTATTTCAGGAATAGAAGACATTAGTGAATTAGGAAAAAAAGGAATAACTGAGGGATTTAAACAACCACAACACTTTCACTGGGTAGGAATTGAACTCTTTATTAGTTTTTGGGCACTAGAGGTCCTTCCGTCTGAGCTATCAACTCTTCACGAGTGTGAAGAAGCTCACTAACCTATTAAGCAAAATAAACAATTAGCCGAATTGTAAAAATGTACTGACTAAGGGACCAAACTACAACCAATGGGACATAAAAGAGGTAAACTGTCTTGCCTGTGGGAACAAACCATTAATGGAGGACCTCTCTTTGCTTTTTTAAACACTCTTACCAGTTGAGCTATTACATCTTGTGACCTGTGGATACTATTTTAGGAAGATAAGGCAGCAGTGACATAGAAAGGTTTTCAAACAACAAGCGCAATGAGTGGGATTTGAACACTCAACTTCTGGCTGGTTGTTTACTACTATCTTTACCTACTGTGCTATCACCTCCACTCAAACATACATAGGCTCACTAACCTATTTAGGCAAAATAGGTCAACGTAAAACTCATTGAGTAAAAGGAATTAAACCACAACCAATGGGATACATGAGAAATCTAGGAACTGATCCAGAGCCACAAGGCATATGTCCAGGGAGCATAACTTTTAAACATTTTTTTTTGATAGGTAGAGTTACCTATCAGTTACCCTGCTGAGAAATCACCTCCTCTTGAACGAAACATGGCTCACCTCACTAACCCTATTTCAAAATAAAAAAAAGTCATCAGCCAAATAGAAAAAAAGCAAAGTCAAATGATGACTAACAGCCACAGCACTTGAGTTCACCAGGATTCAAACTCTAGATGTGTGGTTTGACATTAGCCCAAGCACTTAACCTTCGCACTATCACATCCTCTTAAGTGTTCACTCTTCAAGGTCAAAAATATAAGGCTTCGGCCAACTAGAAATATCATTGCTATGAAATAATAATCCCACCCAATGTGGAAGCTTCAATTAGAACTCCTGCATATTTTTATGGAGCCACAACCCTTCTACACATAGCTATTACCACATAGCAAGCACAAGACAGCTCACGTACTGGTTTCAAGAAAACAAGTCATTAGCCAACTAGGAGAGGTAAAGCAGGTGCATGGTAGAAGTCACCAGCACTCGATGGATGATACATGCAAGAAGTATAAGCACTTTTTATTAATGTATTATTTTTATTCTTGCACGTATCATCGAGTGCTGGCGACTTCTATCATGGACTGTATCTGACACGGCGCCATCTGTGTCGTCACTTCAGGCACCAATTTTCCGTGAAAGGTCTATAGGGTGTATGGAGTGCAAGTGATCTCCTGTTATTGAGGTAAAGCAGGTGGTCACAAGTCACAAGGCTTTAGGACAAGGGTTTGGAGCTCTTGTTTTTTGTTTTAGGTAGTGCGCTTACCCTCGGAGTTATCACCTCTTCTTGAGCAATTTGAGGCTCACTAACTGACTTAAAATAATATATTAGCCAAATAGAAAAAAAAAAAAAGCATTGACTAAGGGGTTCCAACAAGACACAAAAGGCCGGTAGAGTTGAACGCAACAGGATTCGAGTTCATCATGTTTTGATTTCCATTAGTACTTAGGCTCATTGCTAGCATTTCCTCTTAAGGCCTTGATTATTCACGCTCCTATTTCAAAAATATAAGGCATGGGCCAACTAAAAAAATCAACTAAGGGATTACAATTTTATACCATGAGAGGTGATATGGCTTTGCAAAGGGCCACAAGGCTTTCATTCAGGGAGATTAGAACTCCTGCTTAAAAAAGAGAGCTCTTACCTACAGAGTTATCATTTCCTTTCAACACAAAGTGGCTCAATAACCTGTTTCCAGAAAAAATAAGTTATCAGCCAACTGAATAAAGAATCAAACTACAACCAATAGGACATGTAAGAGTTGAAGCAGCTTGTCTAGGGCCACAAGGCCTTATACACAGGTGGACTTGAACTTTTGCTTTTTTTTTTAAAAGCCAGCTTTCTTAACCCACGGAGCTACTACTTCCTCTCTAAAACAATGCACCTTGTTAAGCCATTTAGGGAAAAATAATAATTAGGCAAGTAAAAAAAACGACATTGACTAAGCAGAATAAACTATTAGGAATGGGTTATGTGGGAAGTGAAGTGGCTTACACTGCGAGGTACCACCTCCTCTCAAGCCAACGTAGTTCACTAACCTTGAGGAAAACAAAGCATTAGCCAACTAGAAAGAAACACTGACTAAGGGATTCACATGCCAACAGCATTTCAAATCAGCAGGATTCAATATCTTGATTTCTGTTTTTTTTTTTCATCAGCAAAGAGCTTAGAGATCTCACCCTACGAGCTATCATCTCCTAAAAATATAAGGGCATCAGCCAACTGGGAAATAGCACCAGGGGGTTATAATTCCACCCAATGAGACAGAAAAGTGGCTTTTCCAGGACCATTATACTTTCATTCAGGGTGTACAGGACGCCAGAAGATGGGTCCTGGGAGAGGTGTATATTTTCCCTTTGTTCGGGTTGTGGTCCCTTTAAGGGACAGAAATGGGTTAACACCTGCTGCCGGAAGTGTGTTCAAAAGGATAGGAAGCTAGAGACAGAGAGAGGGAGAGAGGAGCCCTGATTAATGTTTGCAGACAAGGCTGTGGAGCAGATGAAAGTACTGGTGCTGTGAAGCAGCCAAACTTTACTGTGAGCCTATGGGCTGAGAGAGAAACTCTAAAGTTAAGAGTGTGATAACCTTGTGGACTGAAACCCTCCAAGCCGGTGAGACTGTTATTCTTTTCTGTGCTGAAGGAAGCAAACGGTACAGTTTATTATTTCTATGCTGAAGGAAGCAATCTTTTAAGTTGTTTTGCTGTACTGAAGGAAATGACTGTTTATTGTTGCTGCTGTGGAAAATAAATGCAGTTTGTCTGATAAAAGCCTGTGTCCTGCGGTCCAGCTAATTCCCCAAACATCACAAGGGATATTACAATTCATTATTATTTTGAAACATTAGCCAAAGCTCTTCCCTCTGAGCTAGCTACCTCTTCTCAGACACTGAAGTGCTAACTCTCTACTTTTTGGAATATAAGGCATTAGTTACTGTCTGGGGTATCCCTTCCTTTCGAAAATAAGGGTTCTCGTCACCTACTTCTTGACGGACTATGTGGAAATTATTGTTATCTACCCTCTGGGTTATTCCATATTTTTTTTGTTTAGATATCTTTAGTATCTAAGGCCGTTGGGAAGGTCAGTGCTATTTACATATTGTACTTTTTATTGCATCTTGTCAGCCATTTATAACGTATGTAAAGTTTGTCTTACATGGCCCTTTCTATGTTTGCATTTTCTTCTGGAAAAAGTCATAAAAACTCTGAAATCGAAAATAAGGGTTCTCATTCTCTTACCCTCCTTACCATCTTGTCTTGAATTGTATTGTGATTGTAATGTCTTCCTTATATTGTAAAGCGCTGCGCAAACTGTTGCCGCTATATAAATCCTGTATAATAATAATAATAATAAAGCTTTGCTCCACTGAAAAAGGATGGTGATCACAAGGGGATGTGTATACCAGAAGCAGGCAAATAAGGTCATTTTGCCCTTTCAACAAAGGGATAAGAACTGTTTCTAACCAGTCAGAGATGTCACCTTCTCTTTGATTTTATGTTTTATTTAAGGACTACAACTGCAGAACCAATTGAAATAAGAGTGATTCGACTAAAGGATTAGAACTCCATCCAATGCCACCCCAGTAATCTTACTCCCTGAGCTATCAACTCTGCTCAAAGACTCACCACTTCGTTCTCCTATGCCAGGAATATACGATAATGGCCAATCTAGAAAAGACAGCCCTGACTAAAGCTGGCCATGGCCTTCAAAAACATGTTTCAGCTGTCCATAAACTATGCGAGCCACATCTCAAACTAGCCAAGAACTGTGCGATTTTGTAGGGTCTTCAGAAAATGCTAAATGAACAAGGAATACTGACAACGTCAAAACAAGCTGCACTATTTTATATAGAATATTAGGCCCACCCAACATGGAGGGAAAAAATAATTTTACCCTCTTTTTCCACAACGGTGCCTCTTAGGCCTTGTTCACACCAAACGCAGACCAGATCCGGTCAGGTTTCTGCACACGCAGTGCAGTGGGTTGTGCCGCGTTTTGGACGCGTTTTTGATGCGTTTAGGGCCGATTTTGGTTAAAGTTTAACATGGGCTTTCAGGCACTTGCATGCGTTTTTGATGCGTTCCAGAGCAAGTAAAATAGGGCTTGCCGCAGTTTTTTCACCTGCTGTGGATCTGGTCTGGCTCTGCACGCTGCGATGTGAACTGGAGGTCAAAATACCATAGGAATACATTGGACGCAGTTTTGATCCGGTCTGCACCTGCTCTGGTCTGGATCTGCTCCGCGCTTGGTGTGAACAAGGCCTTATAGATCTGACGTGTAGGTCAGTAGAATGCTTGTCTCCTATATCACTGAACTACTAGAAGATTCCTCATAGCAACGTGATTGTTTAGTAGTAGACAGTTCACCGAAATAATGTTATATTGGATGAAACATGTTCCTAGTTGTTAGCTTTTAAAATTAAAACAATGACGTTAGGCCCTATCTTTCAAGTGAAAGAGGGCAGAGGCAGAATCATGGATACTGTATGTCCCTAACATATATAATACATCTACTCCTTATCTTGAGGGAGGTCTATCTCATCTCAATATAACTGATCTTCAGGGAACTCCATCTCATCTCAACATAACTGCCCTTCTACTTCTTCCAATAACTCAATCTTAACAATTATAACCTTTTCTATCACTTGCCCCTCCTACTAGATTGTAAGCTCTGACGAGCAGGGCCCTCCCAACCCTATTGTACTGAAAAGGTATTGTAACTGTACTTTCTCCTCCATTTTGTAAAGCGCCGCGCAAATTGTTGGCGCAATATGAATCCTGTATATTAATAATAATAATCTACCATGTGTGTATGTATTGTTCTTGGCCTTTTGTTGGGGTCCAGGCGGTAAATGACTGTGTTACATATTTCCAGATTCTAGTATACAGGAAACTAGTGATGTCACAAACTACAAAACTCTGTCGCCCTGAAGAAGAGACCCTGCGTGGCCCCGAAACGTTGGCTGAATGACACCTGCGACATGTTACTTCAATAAAAAGCAGAAACGCTTCAAGCTTTCAAGTTGGGTGCTGGAGATCTTCATTTTCGATCTACAAAATGTCAACGATTTGTTATAATTTTTTTTCGCTTAATAAAGAAGGATGTTGGCGTTTGTACAAGACACAAATACGTCATCTTGAGTGACACCATCGGCGTGTTTCCTGCTCCTGCTTCTTTCTGACCCTAGGCCTACACTATCTCTCCTCCGTCTCTACTGCTATTCTTACCTCTTCCCTTGTGCTTTCTGTGTCCTTTGTCCTTGTCCTCCCCCCCGCCCCCCGTGTGTTTGACCTCCCTTCCTATGACACTCCGTATACGGGGTATGTATGATACTCCGGCCACTTGAGTGTGGTATGGAAGCTAATGAATCCCCCCTTGGGGCCGGTGGATATGGGCCTCAGGCTCTGTGATTTATATTGCCTATACCCTTGTTTTGGAGTCGGACCTCACTAACCTTACCGATCATTTGTATTTCTTACATATTCCCTGTCTGTGTTTCTTTGTGTCTCTCGACATCTTGGTGTATATTTGCTATACCCCTTTATACAATATAGAATTTTTTTTTTTTTAAAAGATACAAATACGTTTTATGGTGTTTAAATGATTTCTGCCTAATTTTTGGGTTGATGGTAACCATTGTAGTTTGTAAATGCTTGTAATGTGCCTTTTATACACGTTTGAAATGATGGCGCGGTGCCACGGGTTTGGGGCAGACCAAAAAGAACTCTTGCGCTAAACTTTTAAATTTGTGTTTTCCCAAACAGATGATCCTTTTGTGATTAAAATCCGCCATGTTTATATTTGAAACAAAAATTAATTCTAGTGTCCCTTTAATTGCCATCTTTTGCTCACTGATGCTCCTCGTGGCCTCTGTGGGAGTAAAAAATAAATAAATCCATCACGCCTTTGTGTATGACACCATCACTCAACAGCAGAATTTAGTGACTTTTTCTGCTTTTTCAGGCCTTCTTAGGCATCGCATTCCATACCTGCACAAGCTTCTCTTTTCCCCCTAAAAATGAAGTGCCTGTGATTGGATTGCAGCCCCTCACCCAGCACTCAGTCTCCATTCAAGATGGCTGAGAGTGGATTCATGGCTGCTGGCAGTGGAGTGGGTGGGGGATGGGCGCCCAAAAAAAAACAACGTTAAGCTGCTGCATTGATGGCGACTCCTGCAGGCTGCAGAGGACTAGACGGGAGACTGCACTGAGCGCGCGCACACACTCACACGTACACACACCGAGCAACTGCTATTCCCAGAACTAGAGGGTAGAGAGAGAGGCAGAGAGAGAAGAGAAGAGAGAAGAGAAAAAAAAGGAGGTGGAGAGGTGAAAGACAAAGAAAACATAAAAAGAGAAAGAGACAAGGGCAACATAAAGAGATGCAGGAGACAGGCAGAGATAAGGGTAAATGAAACATTAAACAGAAAGAAGGGAGAAAAGGGCAAAAATAAAAAGTATAAAGGGAAGGGGGAGTTCAATCATGTTTCTTTTTGTATCTTTAATCATTTTTCTTACACCCACATATTCAACCCCCTGACATTCACCCATTTCCCACTTGCTGTGGCAAAGACAAAATGTATTTGGTCCTGCCAATAAAGCTTATTTGAATCGGGAGAAATCGAGAGGGAGTAGACGGAGAAAAATAGAGAGGGAAAGGGAAACAAAGACAGAGAGGGAGAGACAGAGAGGGAGGAGAGAGAGAGAGAGAGAGAGAGAGAGAGACGTGTAGCCTGAGCTTACTACCTGCCCTGAATCCTTAGACGACTCTCGCTCTCCTCGCTATCTACGTTGCACAACGTACACCTGAGATCTCTAACAGACATTTTATTTTGCACTAAGCATGGAATGTACGACAGAGAGTCACCCGAAGATGGCAGACCTTGTCTTCCCCGCTTTAACGCACCCGGACTTTAGCCCCCACGGTGCTTAGAAGTTTCCAGTACAAGAAGTTAATTTTTACAGGCTGGAAGGAAAGTCCATTCTGGTCAATACGATGTAACAATAAAAATCTATAGGAGGATACAGTCGATAAAAGTGTCTGTAACATGTAGCATATATCTGAACTAGAGTGGCTCATGTTAGACGATGAACGATACACCTACAACATACCTTATCCCGTCTCAATGCATCCAAACCTGTTTTAGGTCTCCTCTCCTTTCCCCTTCTTCCCACATGTTCGTATGTCATTCCCCATCCATACCTCCTTTCCCATCATTCCATTAAGACGCAAACCTACTATTTGACAAAGAAGGTTTAACGACAACATCTCCTGGTTCTGCGCTGATCAGCACCATCACACTAAACATAGATCATTTACTGTTGTTATCAAATGTATGCAATGTGCAGTTCTACATACATACCACTGTACTACACCGTTTGTAATACTACCGATTGCTTTGTATACTTACGCCATTGGCACTATGTGACCTGTAAACCGTATTATTTCTATGCAATCCTGTCTTATCATATGCAAAAAACCTTAATAAAGACGTATTGTTAAAAAAAAGTGTCTGTAACATTTTGTATCCAACGTTTTCCTTTGAAGAAGTGAAATGCCATTGTTCAGATTGTACCCCTACTGTTGACCTGCCATGTCTGCAAAAGTCAAGAGCAAAGGGGTAGAAATGGTCACGTGATCTCTTATCAGCTGCAGTGGAATAACAATGTAAATGTTTTAATCAGCAATGTTACACTATATATTTTCCAAATTCTCTACCTGGGCCAAAAAGTTCTCTCCGTTACCTTCAGCTTTGTTTTAAATAAGATATTTTTATTCATTTTTCAAGAAAGAGGTCAAAGTAATCGGTCCGGAGCAATCGATCAGGGGCACAAAACATTTCCGTGGTTGCAAACAGGCAAAATAAGAGTCACGGACAATCCTTCTCCCGAAACTTGCCCCCCTCACCAACTGTAGAGCAGCCTTTCCCAACCAGGGTGCCCTGGCACACTTGGGTGCCTTCTGGGTTCTTCAGGGGTGCCTCGAAATTTTGTGACGGTAGGACTCTGATGTGAAAGGAGGGCTCAGATGTGAAAGGAGGGCTCTGAAATAACAGGGGGACTCTAATGTAAAGGGGGGCATCTAATGCAAAGGGGGGCTTCTAATGTTAAGAGAGCTCCTGATGTGAAGGGGCTTCTAAAGTGAAGCCCCCCTTCACTTTAAAAGCCCCCTCCCCTTCACATCAGGAGCTCTGTTAACATTAGAAGCCCCCCTTTACATTTGAAGCTCCCCTTTACATTAGAGTCCCCCTGTTATTTCAGAGCCCTCCTTGCACATCAGAGTTCTCCTTTCACCAAAGAGTCCCACCATCACAAAATTTCGAGGCACCCCTAATGAAGCCAGGAGGCACCCAAGTGTGCCAGGGCACCCTGGTTGGGAAAGGCTGCTCTACAGTTGGTGGGGGGCTACTGATGTAAAGGAATATGATGTGAAAGGCGGGTTCTGATGTGAAAGGCGGGTTCTGATGTGAAAGGCGGGTTCTGATGTGAAAGGCAGGTTCTGATGTGAAAAGCGGGTTCTGATGTGAAGGGCGGGCTCCTGATTTGAAGGGGGCTCCTGATTTGAAGGGGGCACTTTGATGTAAAGGGAGGAACCACATTTTTTGTGTGTTTCTTCGTTGGGTCCCCACCTTAAAATCCATCATATTTTAGTCTGGGGTTCCTCGAGATTTTGCATACTTTTTAAGGGTGGCGTGACTGAAAAAAAAGTTGAGAAATGCTGCTGTACAGAGAATAAAATGTATCAGATAAACTTAAGGAATGGTAAGCAGGACCAGTGCGGTTACATATTCATGTACCTAAGCAGATAACAGGGGCCATGGCTAGAGGTAGGCATTCCCACCCCCTCATGACATGTCAACAGGTTCTCTCTTAAGTCAATACTGGGTTAGAGCACATGTACCAGAAATAGAAGTGACCCCAGATTTTAAGAGAAACCCACTTTAGAGGTGACCCACCCCAGCCGCCCACCAGTCACCTTTACAGCTTTGATAACCTTCTGTAACATGTACATAAATACCTTGTACTGGTACTTAAAGCCATGTGCTACTAAGCCATGCTAGGCCTTATGGTTCTTTAAGGGCAGGTTCACACCATTTTCCAGACCAGATCTGGTCCAGAAAATGGTGTGAACCTGCCCGCAGATCCAGTGCATTCCAGACCAGACAAAATGAGACACGCAGTATTTTTCTGGTCTGGAACGGACTGCGCTGGTGTGAACAAAGGCCAGAAATAGCATAGGGGTACATTGGGATGCATTTTAGGTCCGGAAACAATCTGGTCTTGGATGTGAATGGGCCCTAACAGCCTGTGTGCCGGACTGCTGCTCATTCGTCATGATTGATCATGATGATTGTCATGATTATTATTAGTAGGGATGCACCGATACCGATACTAGTATCGATATCGGTGCCGATTCATAGTATTTGCGTGAGTACTCGTACCCCGATTGGCCGGGAAACGGCTCCATGCTCTCTCGTCGCCTCATAAAGTAAGGTTACCTTACCTTAGTATGTGCAGCCTGTCACCCCTGGGGCCTCTCCAGCGAGAATGTGGCCTTCCTCCGGTACCCAGCTGGAGCCGACTGGTCGGCCAATCAGGAAGCCGGGCGCCGTGTAATGACGCGACACCCTGCTTTCTTTTCATGAGATGACGAGGGAGCATGAAGCCGGCTTCCCGGCGCCCGGCTTGCTGATTGCCCGGCCAGACAGCTCCGGCTGGGTACCGGAGGAAGGCCGCGTTCTCGCTGGAGAGGCCCCGGGGGTGACAGGCTGGACATACTAAGGTAAGAGGGGACTTTCTTGTTAATCAGGAAGCCGGGTGGCGAGTCTTTACACGCCACCTGGCTTCCTGAATGGGACTTCCAGGAACTCGGTAATTGGTATCGGCGAGTACAAAAAAAAAATGATCGCTACTCGTACTCGGTACCAAAATACTGGTATCAGTGCATCCCTAATTATTAGTAATCAATATCTTCCCCGGAGGCTGCAAGACTTGCCTCCATGCCCTCATATTATGGAGCCTATGGTGTCTGCTGAGGTGTCCCTGTACTACACTGCTTCTATCCATCAATCACTGACACAAGAGTGACCATGGACAGAGGGAGGGAAAGCACATTTCCTTTTATCTCTTGGAGACCCCACTGTAAGGAATTCTCAGCAGGTGTCTCTGGTCCTCCCACAAGGCCACAGTGAAGGTGTCACTATCCCCAGCTGTTAATGGAATCCATTGGAGGAGGGGGGCTGAGCTCTATCTTTGCATATGCAGTGTCCAGGGCTTATTGAGGGTTCCTGGGCATTCAGGTGATATCTTGCTACTGCTATTGTTACAGTGACATATAAAGAAAGCCATCCCAACGTTCTCCTTGCCCACAACCCTGCAAGACTGAACTATCAGTGTCAGATGTATTTGGCCACGAGACTCTATCATCTTGCCCCATTCAGGGCAAAGTAAGAATGTCTCAGAAAAGCCCCCCCAACCCATTGGTACCAAGCTTGCAAGCGTTCCTCCACTGCTCCGTCCCTCGTCACACCTGCCAATTATTGTTATGGATGCCTGGGCAATCGGTGATGTGCCCCCTCTGTCATGTGACAGTGCTGGGACCCAGCGATTGGACGGAACGCTGACAGATAAGAGGAGGTTAACCGGCTGGAGTGGCGGAGGAGAGCTGGGGCAAGGTGAGTATCAGGGGTTCCGGGGGGACCCCTTTTGCAAAAAGACAGACAGTCACCTGACACAGGCAAGGTGACAGTGTCTCTTAAAATGCAAGAGACACCTATATGAACGCTGAGCGATACATAGAGGATGCATTTAGAAAATATTTGCTTGGCTCAACACTGAGCGATATATAGAGGATGCCATTAAGAAAATATCTATCTGCTTGGCTCTCCTGTTGGTCTCACTACTTTCTAAGTCTCTAACCCAAAATGTCACGCAGCCATTGCTGGAGTGCAAAGTGGATGCAAAGAGGATGCATGGGGATCAGCAGCATCCAGCAAGCTAAAAACAATAATTCCATTAAAAAAAAAAAAAAAAAAATGACAATTGAGCAAATTCAATGTGAAAGGTTGAAATGACGTATCTCCAACCCCCATTCCAGACAAGAATACGGCACCACCACCCTTCTGCATCTAATCCTCAATCCTGGGCTGTCCAGAGGACCGGAGTACACCTATTTATTACGGATTAAATGCAATATCTGGTTTTGCTCGAAGCTTCAATATAGATCCTGTTGTGTTTTTTTTTTTCCATCCAGCTACATTTTTGAGGTCACGGTTGTCTGAGGTCGGTGAACTCAACATGTGCAGGTATAGCTTCCAGTAGAAGAAAAGCATGCTGGTACTTCTCCGGAGAATTGATCAACTGCAGGTCTGTACTGAGCGCAGGCCAGAAAAACAGCAGTGAGAAGGCCATATGTATTTCCATGGCAACCAGACTGACACAACGCAAGCAACGACCAGCAAGTCATGGAAGAAGGAGTGGGAGGCCGGCCAACGTTGCTGTCAGAGCTGCCAAGCCAGCACCGAATTGGCCCCAAATTATAGCGCCAACAGTGTGCGCTGCGCTTTACAATATAAGGAAGACATTACAATCGCAATACAATTCAAGACAAGATGGTAAGGCGGTCCCTGTCCCTGAGGGCTTACAATCTAAAAGATGCCATCTAAGGTCAATAGCCTTGGGCTGCCTCATTACAGGGACTGTCTATATCACTGTCTATATCCTCTCAGTGCTGTTTAATCTCCTTTAGTCTCTTTGCAGTCACTTCCTGTCTACATGCACTGCGGTGATGGCTGCATGGCATTTCTCAGGGAGGGTTTCCTGATGGTGACAACGGCAGGTTATTTAATTTAGATGATGGGTCAGGGTACCCCTCATCCGTTGCAATACAGCAATGTCTTTTCCTTGGTTCAAAATTGGTGACAACAGTGGACCATGCCAGCGTAATGTGCCCTGAAATGGCCACTCGTAGTCACCTTCAGAAGCCCGTGTGACAGGGTGACAATGCAGGGGTACAACTGTGATGCTAAAGCTTCAGACAAAAAGCGAAATACACCGATAATTATGTCGTATTTTAGTTATTATTCTGAAGTGGAACTGCAGTTTTAGAAAAAATAAGCCACTTTCCCTGCAGTACTTCCTCTTCTGTCCCCCGCAGACTTACCCACTCTAAGGTTGAGCATTGGTTCCAGCCTCATTCCACCCATTTCCTGTGAGCCCAGGCTGGGGATACGTCACCAGGTTGTCCTGGGCCCACAGTACAACACTGCAGAGAGCAGCGCTGACAACACAATGTCGCTCTTTTGCAGTATTAAAGAGGAACTGGACTCTGGGGGCCGGGCTGAGGACAAAGGACTAGTCACCAGTATTGCCTGTGGTCTCCCTGCAGATCTCTTCCCCATTACTGGCTTAGCACGCCTCCTTCTGCATTGTGTCTCTGCGTGGAGGCGGCCACCTTGGTGAAGGCAGGACTTTGCTTCCTCATGTCAGAACCTCCAGCGAGGAGAACAGTGAGCAGCGCAGTATTGACATCAGTCAGAGGAAGCAAGCAGTGCCTTAGATGATCTTCCACGGCAGATATACAGCTATGAGGCTTTAGGCAAACAACAGGAAGTGTTCAGCTTTTTCTCAGGAAGAATTGTAGACAAAATATAATTGGTTTAGGGTGCTGCTCGGGACACACTTTTCTAAGTTTGCCCCATAACATAGCAAATCTTCTTCTTTTTGTGCTCAGGACCACTTTAAATGAGAAGAAGAGCTCATGTGACTGTCCAGCAGACTCCCATTACATCTACTCTAATGGATAAGTGTACTTTCGATATCCTTATAACCCCTTTTACACTGACAAGGGATGTAACGATACCGATACTAGTATTGGTACCGATACTGATCATTTGGGCGAGTACCCGTACTCCGATACCTTCCCCGATACCGGAACTTCCAATCAGAGGAAGATTTCCTCTGACCTGCGGTGCCGTAGGGAAACATGGAGCCAGGTTCCTGTGCGTTTAGGAAGCCGGGCGGTGAGTAATGACCCACCTCCCAGGCTCCTGAGTGGCTGGGCAGCTGGCTCCATGCTGATTGGCTGGGAAGCCGGTTTCCCCAGCCAAGCACAATCAAGCCGGCCAGACAACATGGAGCCAGCTTCTCTGGCAATCAAATTGCCCGGGAAGCCGGCTCCATGCCAGCGGAAGCACAGGTATCGGTACTCGGTATCAACAGCAAAATATCAGTGCTCATACTCAATGCCGAAAAACCGGTATTGGTGCATCCCTAGCCCTGACCTAATCTAACCCTCCGCCCACCCAGATGTGTACTTACCTTGATCTGACAGCTGTGATTCCACTGTTTGTTTACATCCAGCACAGGAAGTCTCACTCTCGAGTCTGCGCCTGCAGCTTGCAACCCCATAGACTTCTATGGGGCTGTGTCCTAGGCACAGCGACGATCAAAGGCGGGCAGGGCCCTCCTTTACCATCTTGTCTTGAATTGTTTTGTGATTGTAATGTCTTCCTTATATTGTAAAGTGCTGAGCACACTGTTGGCGCTCTATAAATCCTGTATAATAATAATAGGCAGTCCCATACAAGTCTATGGGGCTGTGATTGGCAGATAAGAATAAGACTTGTTGAGCTGAATGTATACAAACAGCTAAGGCCGCCGCTGTATCGGGGTAAGTATACATCTGTGGAGGAGGGAAGGGTGGGTTAGATTAAGTCAGGGCAAAGGGGCAATAAAAAAAGGACACTTTGTCTTAAGGTGCGCTTATCCTTTATTTGCCACCACACAGAATAATTGGCTTTACAGCTAACGTAACTGAAGTGACAATGATCTCAATCGTACTCATGAGTTCTAGCCGACCTTTACCATAACTTGTACCAGGGGTGGACAAATGAATACGGAGTTCAGGAGCCAGCAGGATTTTTTTTAGGATCCAACTCCATTGACAACAACTAGAGGAAACCTCAAAAGTTAGAAGCCAGCTGTGACTTTTAAGGAGCATTGGCGACCTGGCTCCTGGGATTTATCCAGCCCTGTCGTACCTTAAGGTGGCCATACACTTTACAACCCTCACAAGACTTTTGTCTTGCGAGGGTTGTAAAGTACTTAAAAAACATACGATCTGCCCATCTTGGACAGGCAGATCGTACTTGCGATCATCGCAAGCCCGCCCCCCTGAGGGGCGGGCTTACGATGACTGTAATGAGGGGCGGGCTTACGATGACTGCAAACGGGCTGTGTGCGTGTGCGCACACCGGCCCGTTCGGCAGTTGTCGAACCAGCAGGCCACTAACTCGCCGAGAATCGTACGATTCCTGGCAGGTTTTCTAGCATGCTGGTTTCGACGGAAGACGTGCGACCGTACAGTAGAAACGGTCGCACGCCTTCCATACACTGCACGATACTCGTACGATGGCGGGATTTCCCGCGATTCTCGTACGAGAATCGTGCAGTGTATGGGCATGGGCAGTGTATGGGCACCTTCATACTTACCAGTTCCTCTTGAATTTCTGAGACGCAGACAGGCAGAAAACGATGTTTTACGTATAATACATAAACGCAAACTTAAAATAGATCTATTTCCTGAGATGCATAATTAGCAAAAGTGCCTATTTTTAGCGAAAAGCTGTAACTGTCCCAGTTTTTCGTTTTTTTTCATTTTTTTTTAGCCTGAGTGAATTCTATAAACGTCCCCTTACATCTGCTGAGGGAAAGCAGTTACAACGCCCAGCACCGATCTCTGAAAAAAAAAAAACAACAAGCGGGTACGGCGCTGAGAGAGGCTCCGCACAGCCTGCACGAGCCAGGAAGGAGTTAAACGCTTCCATGTTTGCGCTGCACCGCCGTCCGTGTAGCGCGGTGTCAAGCCGAAGCCCGTCTC
>NW_017307214.1:388353-388608 GCF_000935625.1 Nanorana parkeri
CCGAAGCCCGTCTCTTCACAACATGGAGTGTGTCTCGCTCTGTGCATTCATTTACCCGTCGCTGCCGGGGAGCATACGAGTTCACACAGCCTCCTTCACGCTGCGGCTGAGGGCCCTGGAGGGGGGAATTGTGCCCTGTGCTCGATGGGGGGAGGGAGGCAGAACAGAACATGAGACAAGATGGTTTAGAAGGGATACCACCTGAGGGTGAGAAAGCAGGGGGGGGGGGGGGGTGGAAGAGAAAGAGAAATCCAC
>NW_017307214.1:388706-389820 GCF_000935625.1 Nanorana parkeri
GGGGGGGGGGGGGGGGATTGTAGAGCTAGAGACATATCCAGGATGTCAAACATCTCTACCAAACCGGCACATTCATCATGCATGCCATGCAAAGGTGGCCTGGGCTGCTCTCCGAGCGTTTATCTATAAGCCACGGAAGGATATAAGTGGCATAAATTAGCTTTCCCATCAAACAGAGGGGCCGGTCTGTGCTCTCTATTATATTTCAGTCTGAGCATGGACCAATGGCCTGCTATGGGGATTTGGGGCAGCCACAGATGTTCGGTGGCGACCACCAGACCATTGATCTGTAGAACCATCGTGGCATTAACATGCGTTTATGTGATAAAATAGACACGCGTGGCAGCCTTGTCTCAGGGGAACGTTAGTGAGGGTCCTAGGCGGAAATCATGGGCTCCTATGGGTACAGCCTCCTGTGCCGTTTAATTAAAACCAGCAATGGACGGGAAGACGCATGGCCTACGCCGCTTGTGTGTGCATAGTTGATGGCAAGGCTACACAAGGACATCGAATGCAGCTCCATTCCAAGGCCAAACGCTCCGATTGGCTACAATTCACTGAGTATAACCAATTTACACTTTTCCCTGTTTTCCATGCAATGCAAAGTGCAGCTAATCCTTTCATTCCAGTACCCGACACCCTTGAAAATGCTGTGCCTGTGCCCATCCCCCCCCTCCCTCCACCTTGTAATGCTGACTGCACAGCTGGCACACAGCAGACTACTGAAATCCTGCACTGAGTCACGAGGGTTGAGCTTTGCTTTTCTTTGTTCGGAACTACTAAGCTGTGACATGCACAGGAACGGGAGTGGCCACGTACAGGAAGAATATCTGAGAACGCCTCCGTATTTCACAACAGCAGTACGAGGTTTCCATATCATAAGATGTCTCTTTTTTTATTTTAAAAAAAAAATGACCATTAGGGGGGGGTTAATGTTCAGATGTTTATTTTACAAATGGCCCTTGATGATGGGGGGAGTTGTCCTAAGATTCAGAGAACTGCAAATGCAACAGGAAACATTGTGACAGTTTTAAACCAGAAGTTCAACTTTGTTACCTTTCACCCGTCGTCTGCATGCCCCCAGCTGGTGCCAACAGGGCCGGCTTCTCATCCC
>NW_017307214.1:389834-403892 GCF_000935625.1 Nanorana parkeri
GGAGACAGCCAAAGGGAAAGGCTGTTTGGGCAGGAAGCCCAAGCCCTCTAACATAAAAGAAGGGGGCGGGACCAGGAACACAATGGCGATTGAATCAAATATGAATCTGTGTTCCCAGAACAGAAAGGTGTTTTTGGTTTTGGAGGCGGCCTGGTGCTCTACAGTCCCCTATATTAATACAATATAAGATGAGATCTAAGAAATGTTTGAATAATGCAAAGAAAGAATGCATAGGCCATGTGTCTTCATGTCCAGTGGTGGTGTAAGTACAACCCCCATCATGTCTGTGGCTGTCGGAGTCTTGCAATGCCTAATGCGACTTGCACCACATCTGGAGGGACTTGCATCACATCTCTATAGCAGGGCAAATTGTCTTCCCCTGATATAGAGATGTGGTGCAAAGTCCCTCCAGTAGTGGTGCAAGTCCCATTAGGCATTGCAAGACTCCGACAGCCACAGACATGATGGGGGTTGTACTTACACCACCGCTGGACTTGAAGACACATGGCCTATGCATTCTTTCTTTGCAACATTGTTTCTTTAAAACATTTCCTAGATCTCATGAGTCCTTTTAGGCATTGCAAGACTCCGACAACCACAGAC
Organism: Nanorana parkeri; assembly: GCF_000935625.1. Classification (NCBI taxonomy): domain Eukaryota; kingdom Metazoa; phylum Chordata; class Amphibia; order Anura; family Dicroglossidae; genus Nanorana; species Nanorana parkeri. The sequence goes on from NW_017307214.1 coordinate 390,438, forward strand.
ATGATGGGAGTTGTACTTACACCACCGCTGGACTTGAAGACACATGGCCTATGCATTCTTTCTTTGCAACATTGTTTCTTTAAAACATTTCCTAGATCTCATTAGTCCCATTAGGCATTGCAAGACTCTGACAGACATGATGGGAGTTGTAGTTACACCACAGCTGGAGGGCAGGAGTTTGCCTACCACTGCTCCAAATAATAATGTGATCTGGTACTGCTACGTTGTCCTGTTGATTTGTGGGATTTTAATGACAGGTTCCCTTTTATTCACAACTGACGGCAATGAACTTTGATCTGATTACTGATATGTGTGTTTTTTTTACTGCTTAACGGAAACAAATCGATTGTTACAAGGAACTAAAACTGCCGAATCTTTCATCTGAGCACCAAACATTTTCAGGATGTCATCGAAACAAAAGAGACGAAGGCGGTGCAGAGGAGGAAGTGGAATTTTCCAACACAAAGATGGCAACTTGCCCGTTAATCCGGAAGATACTAAGAACTGGTAATTACAGAAATCATCAGACAAAAGTGGCAAATCCTAAAATGACAAAACACGTCAAATGGACGCATAGCCCAAACTTTAATTTTTAAGATTCGGATGGCGTAGGGAATGGGTAAAACCCGTCAGTTTATTTTTTTGCTAAAACAAGTGAAAACGGGGCGCTGGATTGTAATTCAGATTATGTCAGGGCGCAGTGGTTCCTTCAGGGCTGCTCTCCACAAATTGCATCACATCTCTATAGCAGGGCAAATTGTCTTCCCCTGAGCCGGGGGGCCTTCGGTTGGGAATCCACATGTACAAAGTCAAACAAACAAAATATGATATATTGTATCAGTTCATAACACTGAAACATTAAACTGCCAACGTGTTTCGGCCTACTAAGATCCCCTTCTTCAGGGCTCCTGTGTTCTGATAAGTAAGACTCGGCTATGACACAATCACCAGGAATAAATACTTGTGGTGCGGGAGTTATAAGACACTCAGGATAAGTGCATTATGTAATGTTAGGGAGCTCACAGAGCACTCGCACAGAGCACTTTATAAACCAAAAAGTCTTTATTCTTTTTCTTCAGACAACTCACAGGTGAAAACACAACTTCGGGCTTAAGTTCAGCATGTAGCACAAAGTATATTGTCTCACCGACTCAAGGTTGTCCTGTGCACTCAGTGTCCCAGGAATTTAACGTTTGCCTCAGCAAAACACTTCAGGGTACTTCATAATCTTTAACCACTTCCAGCAGCTTTCCACACACCTTGTGTGCCTGGCTCTCTCAGCCTGTCTAATCCTACAGCCTCCCTGGCTGTTCCGTGTGTGGCTCCACCACACCACCTGGCTTGACCCTCGTGTGCCTCCAGCACACATCACACCACCTCTCCTCTGAGCTCTGGTCTGGGCTCCTAATTAAACTGCTTTCAGGCACCTGATCACCAGCCACACCTGACCTTAGGACTACAGATTTCATCCCACCCAGAACTCTAAAGGTGCCCATACACCTTACGATTATCGTACGATAATCGTATGCGATCGACTTTTCGTACGACAATCGTAACGTGTGACTAGAGTGCCCGAGTACTGTACAATCGTACGACTTTTGTAGGTCAAGCATGTTTGAAAACTTTGGTTCAATCGTACGATGTTCGCATGGTTGGTGGCGTTTCCGTCCGTCAAAAGTCGTGCGATTAACACTGCGCATACGAAAATAATTACGGTCAATTACCGCAAGTCGTCCAGGTGTTTTGTTTTTTTAACTACCGCTGATTGAACCTTTCGATCATCGGGGCAGGATGGGGCCGTGGTACGAAAATCGTACGACGGTTCGATCATCGGACGAAAAGTTTCATCCAATAATCGTAAGGTGTATGGGCACCTTAAGAAATGTCTAGAGGTCCAGATCCCAACTACAATCCGGAAAAACCGGAGGAAACTGAAAGGCCAGCTGCTTCCCTGCAGAACTTCTTCCCTGCATTCTGGAACCTCTCAGCCCCTCTGGCTGAGACTCCTGGGTGACCGTGTTGCCAGCTTACTCCGTGGCATTGCCACAATTAGCAAATCCTATTCCCTTGAATTCATATTTGACAAATTCTCCCCATAGTGTGTCGCAGTCCATGCCACAAATGGCGTAACTTACATACATAGGCAATGTACTCCAACATGGAAGAGGTCCTATTTACCTCCGATTACCTTTCTTATCACCCATATGGAGATATTTCTTAATTAATTGGTCACAGCTATAATATAATTAATTGGTCACAGCTACAACGACCTAATGTAAAAGTGTTGCATAAAAGAGATACCTGAATTTGTTGCAGACAATTATGGACACCGGCACTCCAATAGTAGAATAACGTCTGTTTAATGACGTCCGTGCAAAAACATACTCATTGCAATGTTTTGGGGTCATGCAGGATCCCCTTCATCAGGCATAACACTTGTTCTGCCTGATGAAGGGGATCCTGCGTGACCACGAAACATTGCAATGAGGATGTTTTTGCATGGACAAGTGTTCTGCCTGCTGAAGGGGATCCTGCGTGACCACGAAACATTGCAATGAGGATGTTTTTGCATGGACAAGTGTTCTGCCTGCTGAAGGGGATCCTGCGTGACCACGAAACATTGCAATGAGGATGTTTTTGCATGGACAAGTGTTCTGCCTGCTGAAGGGGATCCTGCGTGACCACGAAACATTGCAATGAGGATGTTTTTGCATGGACAAGTGTTCTGCCTGCTGAAGGGGATCCTGCGTGACCACGAAACATTGCAATGAGGATGTTTTTGCATGGACAAGTGTTCTGCCTGCTGAAGGGGATCCTGCGTGACCACGAAACATTGCAATGAGGATGTTTTTGCATGGACAAGTGTTCTGCCTGCTGAAGGGGATCCTGCGTGACCACGAAACATTGCAATGAGGATGTTTTTGCATGGACAAGTGTTCTGCCTGCTGAAGGGGATCCTGCGTGACCACGAAACATTGCAATGAGGATGTTTTTGCATGGACAAGTGTTCTGCCTGCTGAAGGGGATCCTGCGTGACCACGAAACATTGCAATGAGGATGTTTTTGCATGGACAAGTGTTCTGCCTGCTGAAGGGGATCCTGCGTGACCACGAAACATTGCAATGAGGATGTTTTTGCATGGACAAGTGTTCTGCCTGCTGAAGGGGATCCTGCGTGACCACGAAACATTGCAATGAGGATGTTTTTGCATGGACAAGTGTTCTGCCTGCTGAAGGGGATCCTGCGTGACCACGAAACATTGCAATGAGGATGTTTTTGCATGGACAAGTGTTCTGCCTGCTGAAGGGGATCCTGCGTGACCACGAAACATTGCAATGAGGATGTTTTTGCATGGACAAGTGTTCTGCCTGCTGAAGGGGATCCTGCGTGACCACGAAACATTGCAATGAGGATGTTTTTGCATGGACAAGTGTTCTGCCTGCTGAAGGGGATCCTGCGTGACCACGAAACATTGCAATGAGGATGTTTTTGCATGGACAAGTGTTCTGCCTGCTGAAGGGGATCCTGCGTGACCACGAAACATTGCAATGAGGATGTTTTTGCATGGACAAGTGTTCTGCCTGCTGAAGGGGATCCTGCGTGACCACGAAACATTGCAATGAGGATGTTTTTGCATGGACAAGTGTTCTGCCTGCTGAAGGGGATCCTGCGTGACCACGAAACATTGCAATGAGGATGTTTTTGCATGGACAAGTGTTCTGCCTGCTGAAGGGGATCCTGCGTGACCACGAAACATTGCAATGAGGATGTTTTTGCATGGACAAGTGTTCTGCCTGCTGAAGGGGATCCTGCGTGACCACGAAACATTGCAATGAGTAAGTTTTTGCACAGGCAAGTGTTCTGCCTGATGAAGAGGATCCTGTGTGACCCCAAAACATTGCAATGAGTATGTTTTTGCACGGACAAGTGTTCTGCCTGATGAAGGGGATCCTGTATGACCACGACACATTGCAATGAGTATGTTTTTGCATGGACAAGTGTTCAGCCTGATGAAGGGGATCCTGCGTGACCACGAAACATTGCAATGAGTATGTTTTTGCACGGACGTCATTAAACAGACGTTATTCTACTATTGGAGTGCCGGTGTCCATAATTGTCTGTACTATTTTGACGTCGACTACCGATGCACCCATCTCTTTACTATGGATCGGCGGTCAGGAGTGCAATGGGTGCATGGACTTCACCTGAATTTGTTGCACGCCTTGGAAATAGCAAGAAAAGTGTTGCACGGCTTTTATGCATTTGGTGCACTTAATAACATAACACCAGAAAAGTGTTGCAAATGCTTTACTGAACGGCCCCCTGTTATTTTTTTGCTGTCTGTGTACCATTGGGGAAATTTTCCCATCACTTCCTGTTCCGGGGACAGAACAGGAAGTTAGAGAAAATGAAGAAGAAGTTAGAGAAGGTGTCCCCATTGGAAAATTTCCACGTACCTCTTGTTCTGGTGACAACTGTAAAATGTTTAATTCCCCCCCCTCATTTTCTTGGTGACAAAGAGGGGTGAAATCTCTCCGATGGGGGAAACAGTAACAAAAGCTTGGCAGGGGTTCTGACCCTTCCCCACTCTATCCACAATTTAAAGAAAAAATACTTTTTGCCTGGAGATACACTTTAATGTTCTGAGGTGTAGGACGTTTCACACATCTCTTTGGAAGTACAACTCTTCCCATTGTACATAAACTGACTTTAGGTTTCCCACCTTCGCCTCTACATGTCTCGTTGTATCATATAACATGATAGCATTGTTACTACAGTACTGACACTCCCCTGAGTCAACAGCACAATACTTATAGGGAGTGGATACAACCTTCTAATAAAGGTTAAAGAAGGGCAGAGGGATTATTTTGTAGGGTGTGTTCCCGAGCAAAGTATTCACTACCGTCAGAGCAAGAACAGCATTACATCAACAGCAGAGTCGTGCTCCTCCCTAACACCACACATTGTGATGCGAGAATTCAATTCTACAGTCTCTGCGAGGAGCACTGCCAGATTAAAGGAGCACTCCCCTATGCAGGTCAATCTGGTCTAATCGTCAGGCTGTTTCCTGTGAACAGTAAACGGAAGATCGTTGCAGCAGAGCGAGCCTGTTCATGTAATTTGTGGACAGCCGGCAAGAAAGGACGCACAAGCTCAGCGAGAGCCAATCAGAATGAATCACTCACACATCCCTGCATACTAAGCCGAACTCTTATTGGCTGCTGTGGGTTACACCACTGCCCATCTGGAATAAGGCTGCTAGTGCCTACGGGTGCCCCATCACTTCCTAATGTATCCCATTGGGTGCTCGGAGGCCTGTAAGAGCCTGTGCAAGTATAAGGGGGCGAGACAGGTAATTCCATTCCAAAGGTGCCCCAACCTGCAAAATAATTACCATTAAAATATGTCATAAAGTGCTATATAAATCCTGTATTATAATAATGATGGAGCAGGGATTTACCTCCCAAGCGTTCTGGGTCACAGACTGCACACCGTTTTATTTCATTATCTTCATATTATGAAAGAAAACACTAAAATTTGTATGCTGAACTTCCATTTATAATGTGAGGTGTCTTATTCATGTCATTAGAACTGATCCACCATTGTAGGGGCCTTATCCATGTCATTAGAACTGATCCACCATTGTTGGGTGTCTTATTTATGTCATTTGAACTGATCCATCATTGTGGGGTGCCTTATCTATATCATTAGAACTGATCCACCATTGTGGTGTGCCTTATCTATATCATTAGAACTGATCCACCATTGTGGTGTGCCTTATCTATATCATTAGAACTGATCCACCATTGTGGGGTGTCTTATTTATGTCATTAGAACTGATCCATCATTGTGGGGGACCTTATCTATGTAATTAGAACTGATCTATCATTTCGGAGTGTCTTATTTATGTTATCAGAACTGATCCACCATTGTGGGGTGTCTTATCTATGTCTTTAGAACCGATCCACCATTCTGGGGTGTCTTATCTATGTCGTTAGAACTGATCCATCATTGTGGGGTGTCTTATCTATATCATTAGAACTGATCCACAATTGTAGGCGCCTTATCTATGTCATTAGAACTGATCCATCATTGTGGGGTACCTTATCTATGTCATTAGAACTGATCCATCATTGTGGGGGACCTTATCTATGTCATTAGAACTGATCCACAATTGTGGGGTGCCCTATGTGTCATTAGAACCGATCTACCATTGTAGGTTGTCTTATCTATGTCATTAGAACTATTCCACTATTTTGGGGTGCCCTATGTATGTCATTAGAACTGATCCACCATTGTGGGTGTCTTATCTATGTCATTAGAACTGATCCACCATTGTGGGTGTCTTATCTATGTCATTAGAACTGATCCACCATTGTGGGGTGTCCTATTTATGTAATTATATCTGAAACAAAATGAATGGACCTGTGTACAAAACACCACTTCCCCAACACAAGGCAGTCACTTCTGCTTTATCTCATTCACACAATGAAGATGTATGTTGAGAAATAAAACAATAAATATCATTATAAGTATAAATATATGAAAGTTAGTCTTTTATCAATGTGAAATGCGTACAATGTAGCAGCAAATGATTACATTCTGGAATTCTGAGAACTGAGGGCCCTCAGGAGGCATTGTGGGTCTCAGAGGTTGTGTTGCTGCAGGCTGGACAATGTCAGAGCGAACCTCCAGAGATGGAGAGAAAAGACGGAGACCTGGGAGAGGGTCAGCGAGTAATCGGAAACGTATAGAAACGTACAGAGAGGGAGATGTATCTATACAATCACATGATTTTTAATAAAAAGAATTAGTCTGAGCGAAAAAAACACATTTGTATACGTATAGAGGGATATACAAATGCTTGTGTATATGTGTGTGTGTGTGTGTGTATGTCTGCGGGTCTGTATGTGTATATAGATATACAGTATATGTTTTCACACAATTGACGGATACGTTCACTGTACTAAATAACGAGGCCTACAATGGTATTTGATATTCATTAGCCCGCTATTTGAAAGCATTGAGATGCAGTATTATAAATGTGATATCATTTGATGCTAAAAGAAATAAAATGTATCACTTGATTGAAAGATATTAGATGGATATACAGACAGACAGACAGACAGATAGATAGAGGGAGGGATATATAGATAGACAGACAAATAGAGAGAGAGAGAGAGAGAGAGATAGATAGATAGATAGATAGATAGATAGATAGATAGATAGATAGATAGATAGATAGATAGATAGTCAGGGTTTTTGACTACCCGTCTCCTCAACTGGGTCACTACAATCTTCATAGAACGGACAGATGAAACCATGACTCCACATGGAGCGCTCGGTGCACCACACCAGGTGGAACTCTTGTCAGGGGTCCTCAGCCATGGAGCGCTTGTTGCACCACTCCTGGCGGAACTCTTGTCCGGGGTTCTCAGCCATGGAGCGCTCGGTGCAGTGCACCACGCCTGGCGGAACTCTTGTCTGGGGTTCTCAGCCATGGAGTGCTTGGTGCACCACTCCTGGCGGAACTCTTGTCCGGGGTTCTCAGCCATGGAGCGCTCGGTGCAGTGCACCACGCCTGGCGGAACTCTTGTCTGGGGTTCTCAGCCATGGAGTGCTTGGTGCACCACTCCTGGCGGAACTCTTGTCCGGGGTTCTCAGCCATGGAGCGCTCGGTGCACCCTACCTGGAGGAACTCTTGTCCTAGGTTCTCAGCCATGGAGGGCTCGGTGCACCGTGCCTGGAGGAACTCTTGTCCGGGGGTTCTCAGCCATGGAGCGCTCGGTGCACCGTGCCTGGAGGAACTCTTGTCCTAGGTTCTCAGCCATGGAGCGCTCGGTGCACCGTGCCTGGAGGAACTCTTGTCCGGGGTTCTCAGCCATGGAGTGCTTGGTACACCGTGCCTGGAGGAACTCTTGTCCGGGGGTTCTCAGCCATGGAGCACTCGGTGCACCGTGCCTGGAGGATCTCTTGTCCGGGGTTCTCAGCCATGGAAGGCTTGGTGCACCACGCCTGGAGGAACTCTTGTCCGGGGTTACCAGCCATGGAGGGCTTGGTGCACCACGCCTGGAGAAACTCTTGTCTGCGGTTCTCAGCCATGGAGCGCTCGGCGCACCACGCCTGGCGGAACTCTTGTCTGCGGTTCTCAGCCATGGAGTGCTTGGTGCACCCCGCCTGGCGGAACTCTTGTCTGTGGTTCTCAGCCATGGAGTGCTTGGTGCACCCCGCCTGGAGGAACTCTTGTCTGCGGTTCTCAGCCATGGAGTGCTTGGTGCACCACGCCTGGAGGAACTCTTGTCTGCGGTTCTCAGCCATGGAGCGCTCGGCGCACCACACCTGGCGGAACTCTTGTCTGGGGTTCTCAACCATGAAGCGCTCGGTGCACCACGCCTGGCGGAACTCCGGGGTCCTCTTCTCAGGAAGTCCAGGCACATAACACTCTTTATTATACTCACTGAAATGCATTTACAATGCTTTTAGTATAAGTCTTTTAAACCTTACCATTATCTTCCCACAATCCCCTAACACTCTACTAATCGTACTGACAGCGGGAGATTCTGTGCAGCCTCTACCGCACTGTCCACTGCTGCCTATCTAGCATGTTTCAGGCACTAGGGGCTGTTGATGTGGCTAGAGAGAATAACAATTATTCTATTCGTTCGTTGTGTTGACATAGGTGTGCTTGAGTTCTCCAAGTGGCTGTTTGTCTTGCCCTTTCCCAATTTTCACTTTCAACACACGACGGCAGGATGACAAAGACCCGCACCACCACCACACACACACACAAATCTGTAGATTGCACAACCTTCATGTCCTCAGCTGAAAGTCAGTTTGTGTTGTATAACAGTAGAAGTGGTTGTACCTTTGGACCAGCCTAATCTATGAGTGGGATTGTTCCGTACGGCGGTACAAAGGACGAGGATGACGCGTTAACTGCGGTAGCCAATCAGAAATAAACTTTCACTGACTATAGAAAATCTGAATCTGGTTAATTTAAGTTACAGCACACCTACAGTACATCCCTCTGAATAAGCCTGCATGCATATACAGTGCCATGGGGGAAGGAAGGGAGGGTGGGCTGGTTAACAATGCAGTACATAAGAAAAGGGGCGGGATCATTTGAGCCGCCAAGGTACTACAGGTCACAGCGTGACCACAAACCATGCTGGGGGAAGTCAATATAGACTCATGCATGCTCAGGGTGCTCTTTCTCCTGTTGGAGACGCTGAGCAAAATAAAGATGAACCCCCCCCTTAAGCCCTGGTGGGGGGGGGGGGGGATGTGAGCCCCTGGATTTTTTTACACTGATGATCATTCATTTAAATATCCTTCTCTATTGTCGTTGGTGTGGCGCCCTGGCGACTTTTAACTTTGTACTATCATGGCAGTCACTGTTCGTCATGGAGCATGAGGATGTTTGTTTTCCTTGGCCTGGCCATGGGAAGGAGAAGCCATCCAAAGGGAGATAATATTACATTGTGTGCACATGGAACGGTCAGCTCTAGCACTGGGAGGGACCCGTCAATGCAGCTTTAGGTTACTCTAAGGCAATGGTTCCCAACCTATGTAACCTCAGGACCCACATTTGTCCTTGAACATTAAGTGGCGACCCAAGTCGCACTGCAATGGAACGCACGGCATTGTGGTACCGCTGGCGCTGAGGAGCCTCTCACATAGAAAAGTGGAAGGCACACGGCGACCCACTGAAAACAGGGTCGCGATCCACATTTGGGTCACGACCCACCAGTTGAGAAAACCAAGACTCTAAGGGGTCCGTTTTAGATTTTAGGAATTTTCCTCTCCTAGGGTGTTATGTATTTTCTCCTGAAGCAGACAAGGCGGAAGTGCAGTGGGGATTCCAATAATAAAGGGTTTTATTTCATCAGGAGCGTCTTGTCCTGTGTATGAGGTGTCGGGTTGTGGGCCCCAGAGAGCGTCTGGTCCAAATACGGCGCAGTTTGTTTTCGGCATTTCTTGAGTTTTTGTTTTTGTTTTTTTTTAGGAGAAAGAAAAAAAAAATAGACAGATACCTTTAACCAATCAGCTGCCAGAATCCAGTACGGGCAGAATCCATCACAGCAGTCACGATGCCTCTAACCATCCAGTCTTACCAAAGAATCTGCTTGGAGGTCATGGCATTGTTACGGCAGCACTCACCTGTCTGCCCGTCCGTCCGCCCGGCGCAGGTCAGTGCCAACAATAAAGATTTGGCAACACTTCCTGTTTATGCTTCATACAACATTCTGGATCACTATACCTGTCTATACAATAGCACTGATCTGTCTATATACCATTGCAGGGGGTAGCCAAACGTCGTCCCTCCAGCTGTGGTGACAGTACAAATCCCATCATGCATCTGCCTCTGGGAGTCATGCCCGTGGCTGTCAGAGCTCTGCAATGCCTCATGGGACTTGTAGTTCTATAACAGCTGGAGGCTTGAAGTTTGTCTACCGCTGCTCTATTGTCTATTTCAGATGTAGGCAACTTTGGAACTTCAGCTGTGGTAGAAACTACGAGTTCCATGAGGCATTGCAAGACGCTTAGGCCTCATTCACACAGCTAAGAGCCGGCCCGTACAGATCCATGCGGCGTGCCCTGGAAGGACAGGTGCTGCGTGTGATTGTATGCGGCAGCCTGTCCTTCTCTCGTCTCGGCGGGGTGACACTCGGTTACCGCTCCGGGTGTCACCCAGCCTCGGGACGCCCCTGCTTACAGCCACAGGCATGACTGCCAGAGACAGAGGCATTCTGGGATTTGTAGTGTTACCACAGCTGGAGTGCAGAGGTTGCCTACCCCTGGTCTATTTTGTTTTAATAAAACCCTACTGTACTGCAAATTGCTGCACATCATAACCTAAAATTCGGAGGTGGAGTTTATAGAGCCCCCTGAGTCCGGCGCCAACCCTGTTATCCTCTGACAACTTCAAAGTGCCGCCCTTCAAGTACATTATCAGGACATATTTTTTTGGGGCCTGCCTATGAGAGCCGGAATATCTGCTGTCATGTACTGCATTCTGTAGCATGAGTGGGGAATATCTAACAATGAATGAGCAAAGTGACAGTCCAGTTTCTTTAAAGTCGTTCTAATTCTTAAATGGATGACATTTGTTAAAGCACGGTGTATGATAAACAATTGCTTTTGTATATTAAATACTCTTTTAAACCTTTTTACCATGTCAGTGCTGCCGATCCTCTGCAGCCTCTTTCAGCCATTTCTTGCCTGCATGCACTCCATCCAATGTCAATACTCTAGATCAGGGGGTAGCAAACCTCCAGCTGAGGTGAAACTACAGATCCCATGATGCATCTCTCTCCTCGGGAGTCATGTCTGTGGCTGTGAGAATCTTGCAATGCCTCATGGGATTTGTAGTTCTTCCCACAGCTGGAGGGCCCGGAGGTTTGCTAACCCCTGATCTAGATAGTGACGACAGTGGGCCATGCCTCAGCAATGTGTGTCGGGTATAGTTGCTTGTAGTCTCCATCAAGGGGTGTGTGTGACAGCGTGACAAGGCAGGATGACGACTGGGACACAGTTGTCACCCAGTTAACAGGAAGTGCTTGAACTAGGAGCTCTGTGGCAGTATCACCGGGTATTCTTATAATACAATCTACAAATGTTGCAGCATTTTAAATGTCATGAACATGATAAAGCTTATGAGAGATTTTAGTCACGGGGTTTAGATCTGCTTTAAAGAGCAAATCTGGGTAGCAAGGCAACCCAAACATTCAACTGCTTTGGCAATCTGTTGTCATTATGCTGATGGCTTTCACGCTGAATACAATGCTGACTTTTTACATTCCCAGCGACGAGACCCATCCATCAGAGTTCTCAGTCCCACCTACCAGGGCAGTCACAAAGTCACATGGTGGCGTCACATTTCCACACTGCAGGAACAAGTCACACCTGTCATTGCTTTGTGTTCTCCTAGTTAAATTTTTCTTTGTTTCCTGTTTTTGGGTGGCTACGTTGGTTTGCAAGGTCCCAGGTAGGACTACAGTCATATATTCATACACTGCCTGTGTAGATGCAAACATGCAGCCCTGAAGCCTACCAAGTCCCATTCTTGCTCCTCCCCCCCGAAGGTAATAGACTGACCGCAGCTCCTGAGGCCTCAAGCCCCGCCCCTGTTCCTCCTCTAATGCAATAGACTGACCGCAGCTCCTGAGGACTCAAGCCCCACCCCTGTTCTTCCTCTAATGCAATAGATAGACCGCAGCTCCAGAGGACTCAAGCCCCACCCCTGTTCCTCCTCTAATGCAATAGATAGACCGCAGCTCCTGAGGACTCAAGCCCCACCCCTGTTCCTTCTCTAATGCAATAGACTGACCGCAGCTCCTGAGGACTAAAGCCCCACCCCTGTTCCTTCTCTAATGCCCTAGACTGACTGCAGCTCCTGAGGCTTCAAGCCTCGCCCCTGTTCCTTCTCTAATGCAATAGACTGACCGCAGCTCCTGAGGACTCAAGCCCCACCCCTGTTCCTTCTCTAATGCAATAGACTGACCGCAGCTCCTGAGGACTCAAGCCCCACCCCTGTTCCTTCTCTAATGCCCTAGACTGACTGCAGCTCCTGAGGCTTCAAGCCTCGCCCCTGTTCCTCCTCTAATGTAATACATTGACCGCAGCTCCTGAGGCCTCAAGCCCCACCCCTGTTCCTTCTCTAATGCCCTTGCTTCAACTCCAGTGTAATAGATTGAATGCAGCTCCCAAAGCTGCAAGCCCCGCCCCTGCGCCTCCTCCAATGTAATGGACTTGCTGCAGATCTTAAAGCTTCAAGTCCCGTCCTAGCTCCTCTAATGTAATAGATTGGCTGTGGCTCCAGAGGCCGGGTCTAAGATGGGGCATGGCAATATGACGATTGGAATGATGGGAAATGTAGTCACAACAAGGGCGATCCGGTGGTGTCCTAAGCGTGCGGGTTCCCGTAAGGAAGTTCGAAGAAGCGCTGTTGAGCAATCCAAAGCCAGTGGCTGTGACCACCATGTGTAAGCGGTTCTGCACATATATAGAGGAATTGCTTTCCTGAGAAGTGTTTTTATTGGTGAATAATTATATATAAAAGGTAAAAGGAGAGTTTAATATTACTTCAAGGCCTTGTGGGAGGGGCAGAGACTCGGCCAGTGTCAGGAATCCCATCACCGGAGTCTCTAAGAGATCTATGAAGCCAGCGAGTGACCACCCGGTACTGAATTCAATGTATGTGTATCTGAAACTGGAACACTGGCCTGTACCTTGAGGTGGAGCTCCATCCTATACTATATATATATGGGAATATGAGGTAAGCACTAACCCGTAGGAAGGGAGGAATGGAAGCGCCGGACAGTATTCTATGAAAGGCTTGAGGTAGCGGCAAGTGGTTCCTCTCAGCCCGAGTCACCTCCTCCTCCATGAAGGACACGTGATGGGCCACCATCTTCACAAAGGCCTACAGAGAATGAGCAACATCAGTATGAA
>NW_017307214.1:403905-423933 GCF_000935625.1 Nanorana parkeri
GGTGATGAAAATCACAGTTGCAAGACCCATACAATATAATGTGGCAGAGGACAAAATAACAAAAGAATACATGGCCAAAGGCCCAATATTTGCATCGATGTATCATAAGCCAATCCTGAAAAGCCAGTGGGCCCTTAAAATGCTAGGGACCATACAAATTGGTACAATTAAGTCAAAAAAATAAGGCACCTATCATAAAAGCAACTCCCTCCTCATCAACCTCCTAATTATGATTAAAAACCTTTCTATTTTTGTTACATAACTTATTTTAGACCCGGTGATATCATCAACCGGGTCTCTGTGATTATTTTTGCAATGCAGGCAGATCATGGCTGGTGGGAAGGTCCCTGTGTGTGTTGTAAAGTAGTCACCGCTCCGAGCTCGCTCCCGGGATGGACTACAATCTCATGTTTAGTTTACTGATTGGTATTGTAGTCCATCCAAGGGGGTGGAACTTGGGGCGGTGACTACTTTACAACACACACAGGGACCACCATGGGGAACAGACGTAGCCCCCCTCCAGAAGGAAGGACAGTGTCAGAGATGATTGGAGGATCTACAGCCGAGTGATACACAAATAAGATACATTGTTGTCAATAGTTCAGGTGGAACTCTAATATTTATTTTGTTTATGTTATGTTGCATCATGTCGTGTTGTGTTATGCTTCGTCATGTCGTGTTGCGTTATGTTGCGTCATGTCGTGTTGTGTTATGTTGCGTCATGTCGTGTTGTGTAATGTTGCGTCATGTCGTGTTGTGTAATGTTGTGTTGTGTTTTGTTGGATCACGTCGTGTTGTGTTATGTTTCGTCATGTCGTGTTGCGTTATGTTGCGTCATGTCGTGTTGTGTAATGTCGTGTTGTGTTATGTTGCGTCATGTCGTGTTATGTTGCGTCATGTCGTGTTGTGTTATGTTGGGTCATGTCGTGTTGTGTTATGTTGCGTCATGTCGTGTTGTGTTATGTTGCGTCATGTCGTGTAATGTTGTGTTGCGTCATGTCGTGTTGTGTTATGTTGCGTAATGTCGTGTTATGTTATGTTGCGTTATGTTATATTATGTTGTATTATGTTATGTTGCGTTATGTTATATTATGTTATATTATGTTGTGTTATATTATGTTATGTTATATTATGTTTAGGGCTGCAACAACTAATCGAAATAATCGATTACAATCGATTATGGAAAAAGTTGTCAAAGTGTTATATTATGTTATGTTGCGTTGTGTTATGTTGTGTTATATTATGTTGTGTTATGTTGTGTTGTGTTACTATTTTCCACTGCTCTTAGATCTGATATTTCCGTCTATCTGTTGCAGCAATACCGACAAACTGAAAATGAATACATTACAAACGACGCACAAACACCGGAGAACGTCAATAAATGGAATTATTATCCAAACTGATAACAAACCTCCAACTTATCTACTCGCTTGTAGATCTTGTTCAGTTCTTCCACTTGACATTTCATGGCAGGGATCTTATCCTCCAGAATGAGAGAAGATTCGTTTCTGACCTGCGAGAGGCAAAACGCAGCTAATTATAGGGACGGAAGAAGAGAGATGCAGTTCCAGGTTTATCTAAAGTGGATGGAGGGTGAGAGATATATATTTCCGTGTAATGTAACACTTTCTTCATGATAAAATGTGGAGCTTCTCTGATCAATGATCCTGTCCTTGTATATGGTGACATGAATATGTGCAGACTCCACTTTAAATCATGAGCAGTGTTGGATGAGGGACCACATGACCCAGTCTAATGTCTGCTCTTCTCCATCTTCCAGCTGCTGCCTGATAGTAGTTGACAGCAGGTACACATCAATGGCAGAGTCTCACAGTGTATTGTCTACTTTCATCATTCTTTTTTTTTTTTGAGCAACACGTGACAGTAAACCTTTAAGACACGTTCTATAATTGTATGATTATTATCCAACGATTATATTATGATAGAAACATATTCTGTGTCATAGAACAAGATACAATGTATGGGTTTTAAATTCGGGTAACTGGAAAGCCAATATGTGCCTTGGATTTTGTAACATATACAATCCCGGGAAGCAAAGTTTCAATAATCAGAGAACAAAAGGTAAAGTATTCTAAATTCGTATTCTTCGCTTTTATTTCACAACTACACAGGAAGAGAGGGTCACCGGCAGTCTTTAATGATGCATAACACCCACAATGCTTCCTAGTAACCTGAGACATTGGGATCTGGACGGCTTTAAGAGGTCACACGCTATATTATTATTAGAATTATTATTATCATTAGAATTATTATTATCATTAGAATTATTATTAGAATTATTATTATCATTAGAATTATTGTTTTGTTGCCAAGAAAAAACTTTGTACCCACAATAATAATGG
This sequence comes from Nanorana parkeri, assembly GCF_000935625.1. Lineage (NCBI taxonomy): Eukaryota > Metazoa > Chordata > Amphibia > Anura > Dicroglossidae > Nanorana > Nanorana parkeri. The sequence goes on from NW_017307214.1 coordinate 406,269, forward strand.
AGTGTGGAAGTGATGGGCGCTCAAATGATTCATGTCAAGTGGGAATATCGCTCTGACCTGAATGTTAAATAAAACAAATTCTGTAAAACATAAGGACTGTACTGGGCACATTGGGGGGTTTGTATCCTTACACTGCAGACAAAACTAGTATAGGCAGATGACGGCTCTGCGTCCTCTCCAATCAATATATTGTACGGTATGGAGTCTCCTGGTTCTGTGCGGGTGATAAACTCCTCTGTGACCTCTAATGTGGTTATAGGTGGCAGGGAAGGGGGACGTATAATATCATACAATCAGATGGAGCCGCTTCCCTCTCCTTCACATAGAAGGCTGCGCAGCCACCCCGCCGGCCGCCTGGAGCTCCCCTTCTGTAGTAACGCACCACGCTTCCAACGCTGAGAAATTACCTCCGACGAGATACTAATGGAGCGCATTGACTCTGAATACATCACATGACACCATCTACATCCAACATGGTGCTAATAAATGTTACACTTCTACACATACTGTATGTGTCTAGAGATCGGATCTAGAGAGAGAGAAACACAAAGAGAGAGTGAGAGAGAGGCGGAGAGATACAAAGAGAGTGAGAGAAGGATACAGAGAGAGAAAAAGATACACAGAGAGATAAAGAAACAAAGATAGAGAGATAAAGAAACAAAGATAGAGAGATAAAGAAACAAAGATAGAGAGAGAGATAGAGAGAGATAAAGAGAGAGATACACAAAAGAGAGAGGGAGAGAGAGATAAAGAGAGAGATACACAAAGAGAGGGAGAGAGAGATAAAGAGAGAGATACACAAAGAGAGAGGGAGAGAGAGAGAGAGAGATACACAAAGAGAGAGGGAGAGAGAGAGAGATACACAAAGAGAGAGGGAGAGAGAGAGAGAGAGAGAGGGAGAGATACACAAAGAGAGAGTAGAGAGAGAGAGAGATATACAGAGAGATAACAAAAACAAAGAGAGAGACAAAGATACAGAGAGAGAGAGAGAGAGAGAGAGAGATACACAAAGAGAGAGTGAGAGAAAAATACAGGGGGAGAGAGTGAGAATGATACAGAGAGAGAGAGAGAGAGAGAGAGAGAGAGATACAAAGTAAGAGAAAAAAAGACACAGCGAGAGATAAAGAAACAAAGAGAGAGAGAGATATAAAAAGAAAGAGAGAAAGATACGAGAGAGAGAGAAAGAGATAAATACAGTTAGAAATATATAAACAAAGAGAGAGACAGGAAGATACAAAGACAGAAAGATAAAAAAGAGAGACAGAGTAAGGGAGATAGAGAGAGAGAGAAAGGGAGAGAGAAAGGGAGATACAAAGAGATATATATATATATATAGAGGGAGAGATGCAAAGACAGAGCGAGAGATGGATGGTGGGGGAAAATAATTTATGTATGAATTTAAGGTTCAAACTATAAACAGAATGAGAGAGAGAGAGAAAGAAAGAAAGAAAGAAAGAAAGAAAGAAAGAAAGAAAGAAAGAAAGAAAGAAAGACGGGCCTTCCTAACCCTCTTGTCTTGAATTGTATTATAACTGTAAAGTCTCTTTTCTAAAGCGATGTGTAAACTGTTGGAGCTATATACATCCTGTATAATAATATGATGACAGACAGACAGACAGATCACAGATATTATTATTCAGGACTTATAATGCTCCAACAGTATGCAAAGCACTTTAAATATAAGGAAGACATAACAGTAATCAAGACAAGATGGTGAGGAGGGCCCGCAATCAGCTTTTCTCCTTTTGTTTCATTTCTTATTTCTATTGTTACAAGCTGTAGTGTTTTTTTATGTTTTAGTGAACATCACCAATGGATGACTGCAAAGTGTCATTAGTGATAGGAAAGCTCAGATTTAATGGTAAATGAAGCGCTTTAACTGTGACAAAAAAATGGGTCTGAAGAGCATTTGTGTTGAGCACGCATCCATGGAGGCCTGTGTGCAATGTGTCAGCAAGGTAAGTGCTTCGTTCTCCAAGCTGCAAATCCAAATCAGGTCAGCAGTGACTTATCCCTGAAACACAAACACTCCGACCACTGGAATGACAACCAGCAGTGTAGAAACAGCTCCCTCTCTGGTCAGCCGCTGTCACTGCGCCCTGGAGAGAAGGACGTCCTCCATTTCATCAGCCAAGGATGTGGAGGGGAGCATTCACAAAATGGCTGACACCGGGCCTCGCACTTTCCAGTTCCCTCCTCATCGCAGGCGGTTGTAAAAATAACACTGCATTTGAATTGACCAGCATAATTGAAGGCTCGGAGTCAAGAGCCGAGGTGAAAAAGCTCCCTGCGGTTCCTAGCACGTGTCTAGGTGTAAATGAGACTAACGGAGGAGCAGGCCTTGGCTGGGTTGCTCACAGTGGGTGTCGATAAAGTTTTGAGGTGCCATCTTTTCTGCCAATTCATGATGCAGATAGACAAAATGGAGGCGTAAAACCAGACTGACCGTCAACTAAAACCAGAACAGAGGTCAACTAAAACCCGAACAGAGGTCAACTAAAATCTGAACAGAGATTAACTAAAACCTGAACAGAGGTTAACGAAAACTGAACAACGGTGAACTAAAACCAAAACAGCAATCAGCTAAATCCAGAACAATGGTCAGCTACAACCAAAACAGAGGTCAACTAAACCCAAACAGAGGTCAACTAAAACTCAAACAGCGGGCAATTAAAACCCAAACAGCGGGCAACTAAAACCAGAACAGAGGTAAACTAAAACCAGAACAGAGCTCAACTAAAACCAGAACAGCGGGCAACTAAAACCAGAACAGAGGTCAACTAAAACCAGAACAGAGGTCAACTAAACCCAGAACAGAGTTCAACTAAAACCAGAACAGAGGTCAACTAAAACCAGAACTACGGCCAACTAAATCCAAACAGAGGTCAACTAAAACCAGAACAGAGGTCAATTAAAACGCAAAGAGCGGGCAACTAAAACCCAAACAGCGGGCAATTAAAACCCAAACAGCGGGCAACTAAAACTCAAACAAAGGTCAACTACAACCAAAACAGAGGCCAACCAAAACCCAAACAGCGGGCAACTAAAACCAGAACAACGGCCAACTAAAACCAGTACAGCGGGCAACTAAAACCCAAACAGCGGCCAATTAAAACCCAAGGAGCGGGCAACTAAAACCCAAACAGCGGGCAACTAAAACCCAAACAGCGGCCAATTAAAACCCAAAGAGCGGGCAACTAAAACCCAAACAGCGGGCAACTAAAACCCAAACAGAGGTACACTAACACCAGAACAGAGGACAACTAAAACCAGAACAGAGATCAACTAAAACCCAAACAGGGGGCAACTAAAACCAGAACAACGGCCAACTAAAACCAGTACAGCGGGCAACTAAAACCCAAACAGCGGCCAATTAAAACCCAAAGAGCGGGCAACTAAAACCCAAACAGCGGGCAACTAAAACCCAAACAGAGGTCAACTAAAACCAGAACAGAGGTCAACTAAAACCAGAACAGAGGTCAACTAAACCCAGAACAGAGTTCAACTAAAACCAGAACAGAGGTCAACTAAAACCAGAACTACGGCCAACTAAATCCAAACAGAGGTCAACTAAAACCAGAACGGAGGTCAACTAAAACCCAAACAGCGGGCAACTAAAACCCAAACAGCGGGCAACTAAAACCCAAACAGAGGTCAACTAAAACCAGAACAGAGGACAACTAAAACCAGAACAGAGGTCAACTAAAACCAGAAAAGAGGTCAACTAAAACCCAAACAGCGGCCAATTAAAACCCAAAGAGCGGGCAACTAAAACCCAAACAGAGGTCAACTAAAACCAGGACAGAGGTCAACTAAAACCAGAACAGAGGTCAACTAAAACCAGAACAGAGATCAACTAAAACCAGAACAGCGGTCGATAAACCCCCCACATTCTTGGTGTTCTTGTATCGGGCCTACGCCTATAGATTGATCCTCATCGCGGTACTGAAGTTCCCCTCCATTCTTCAAAATATTGGGGGGAAAAATGAAATAAGAATGAGTCAATGAACCCAATCCGTCGGGTAAAATAATGATCTGAGTGACAGCGAGCCTGATTCATATCAACCAATCACAAGGCAGCTCTCAATGGGTTAAAGATGTCTGACTGGCAGGAGCTGAATTCTGATTGGTTGCTCGAGGCAGACAAAGTCATTCATCACGTAAGTCACACAGACCAAAGTGCAGCACCTCCACATGAGCTGCGGTCGACTTCAGTAGCGGCCTTGCCATTTTTTTTTTTGCGTCCCCGTCCTGCTGAAGCGCCCATGGCAGCCGCCTCTTCTGCCTTCCCCCTTGGCCCCGGCTCCAGGTTACTACACAAAGCATCTCTTTCATTGAACGATCTAATGCAACAACCAATCGCATTTCAAACTGCAGACGCTTCTTATTCCAGAGAAATGAGGCCAAGGCACCATAGACCTCAGCCCTGCGATATAAACAAGACATATCTCCCAGGAGTTCTGTTTCCAGCGCAATGAGAGGAAGGATCAATGACTGATGATACATGAACATGGTTGAAATGCACAGAATTAAAGGGCCACGACACAGAGGCGGAATCAGTAAAATTCACTGCAGGAGATACTGTATACCATCCTGGAAAAGGAAATCGTTGTATGTCTGAAGGATGGGCAGATATAAGACTGAAGGGGAGGACGGAGGTCAGATAGAAGACTGAAGGGAAGGACGGAGGTCAGATAGAAGACTGAAGGGAAGGACGGAGGTCAGATAGAAGACTGAAGGGAAGGACGGAGGTCAGATAGAAGACTGAAGGGAAGGACGGAGGTCAGATAGAAGACTGAAGGGAAGGACGGAGGTCAGATAGAAGACTGAAGGGAAGGACGGAGGTCAGATAGAAGACTGAAGGGAAGGACGGAGGTCAGATAGAAGACTGAAGGGAAGGACGGAGGTCAGATAGAAGACTGAAGGGAAGGACGGAGGTCAGATAGAAGACTGAAGGGAAGGACGGAGGTCAGATAGAAGACTGAAGGGAAGGACGGAGGTCAGATAGAAGACTGAAGGGAAGGACGGAGGTCAGATAGAAGACTGAAGGGAAGGACGGAGGTCAGATAGAAGACTGAAGGGAAGGACGGAGGTCAGATAGAAGACTGAAGGGAAGGACGGAGGTCAGATAGAAGACTGAAGGGAAGGACGGAGGTCAGATAGAAGACTGAAGGGAAGGACGGAGGTCAGATAGAAGACTGAAGGGAAGGACGGAGGTCAGATAGAAGACTGAAGGGAAGGACGGAGGTCAGATAGAAGACTGAAGGGAAGGACGGAGGTCAGATAGAAGACTGAAGGGAAGGACGGAGGTCAGATAGAAGACTGAAGGGAAGGACGGAGGTCAGATAGAAGACTGAAGGGAAGGACGGAGGTCAGATAGAAGACTGAAGGGAAGGACGGAGGTCAGATAGAAGACTGAAGGGAAGGACGGAGGTCAGATAGAAGACTGAAGGGAAGGACGGAGGTCAGATAGAAGACTGAAGGGAAGGACGGAGGTCAGATAGAAGACTGAAGGGAAGGACGGAGGTCAGATAGAAGACTGAAGGGAAGGACGGAGGTCAGATAGAAGACTGAAGGGAAGGACGGAGGTCAGATAGAAGACTGAAGGGAAGGACGGAGGTCAGATAGAAGACTGAAGGGAAGGACGGAGGTCAGATAGAAGACTGAAGGGAAGGACGGAGGTCAGATAGAAGACTGAAGGGAAGGACGGAGGTCAGATAGAAGACTGAAGGGAAGGACGGAGGTCAGATAGAAGACTGAAGGGAAGGACGGAGGTCAGATAGAAGACTGAAGGGAAGGACGGAGGTCAGATAGAAGACTGAAGGGAAGGACGGAGGTCAGATAGAAGACTGAAGGGAAGGACGGAGGTCAGATAGAAGACTGAAGGGAAGGACGGAGGTCAGATAGAAGACTGAAGGGAAGGACGGAGGTCAGATAGAAGACTGAAGGGAAGGACGGAGGTCAGATAGAAGACTGAAGGGAAGGACGGAGGTCAGATAGAAGACTGAAGGGAAGGACGGAGGTCAGATAGAAGACTGAAGGGAAGGACGGAGGTCAGATAGAAGACTGAAGGGAAGGACGGAGGTCAGATAGAAGACTGAAGGGAAGGACGGAGGTCAGATAGAAGACTGAAGGGAAGGACGGAGGTCAGATAGAAGACTGAAGGGAAGGACGGAGGTCAGATAGAAGACTGAAGGGAAGGACGGAGGTCAGATAGAAGACTGAAGGGAAGGACGGAGGTCAGATAGAAGACTGAAGGGAAGGACGGAGGTCAGATAGAAGACTGAAGGGAAGGACGGAGGTCAGATAGAAGACTGAAGGGAAGGACGGAGGTCAGATAGAAGACTGAAGGGAAGGACGGAGGTCAGATAGAAGACTGAAGGGAAGGACGGAGGTCAGATAGAAGACTGAAGGGAAGGACGGAGGTCAGATAGAAGACTGAAGGGAAGGACGGAGGTCAGATAGAAGACTGAAGGGAAGGACGGAGGTCAGATAGAAGACTGAAGGGAAGGACGGAGGTCAGATAGAAGACTGAAGGGAAGGACGGAGGTCAGATAGAAGACTGAAGGGAAGGACGGAGGTCAGATAGAAGACTGAAGGGAAGGACGGAGGTCAGATAGAAGACTGAGGGGAGGACGGAGGTCAGTTTTTGGAGGGCTGGAATTAAGGTTAATTAGTAAATGAATAAGAGGAAACGTGACCTCTGATGGCGAGCAGGTGACAAATAACTGGCAATCAGGATCAGTAACACATGGGGTAAGAGACGACATTTTATTTGCTTTGTGTGCCATAAACAATTTACTTTTTATTAATTTTTTTAAATGACCGTTTTCACCTTTTTCCATCTCAATGCTGCTGATCTCCTCCAGCCTCTTTCAGACACTTCCTGTCTACATGCGCTCACACCCATCACATCATTGCTTTGCATCAGGTTCCTAATGATGACAATGAGCAGTGTAGAAAGAGCTCCCCCTGTGGTGAGCTGGTGTCACTGCACCCTGGAGAGCAGGAAGTCCTCCATTTTATGTGAGTGAGGGAAGAGAAAGGATGTGGATGGGGGAACTGGCACAACCCAGGGTTTCCAGATCTGAAGGTACCCGGGAGTGCAAAGAAGTGATCACAGAATGCAGAACAGGAATGTGTGATTGACAGGGGGGCCAGAGAAACCTCAGCTAGTTGGGGAGGACCTCATGAAGTGTAAATCACACAGCTGTATGACTAATACGCCCCGGACAGCTCGAAAAGGTCCAAAGCTTGGCTGTTGTCAAGGAGACGATTCTGAAGAAAATTATATATCCAACCGCATGAACTTCTCTCTGCTCCTCCACTAATGGCCTCCTTGCTACTATATCTATCAAATGCATGGCTCCAAGTCTTCTCTTGGGCTGCCCCCACTCTCTTCCTGGACTCACTCTTACTTCTATCCAACCTCATGAACTTCTCTTTGCTCCTCTACTAATGTCCTCCCCACTCGTATCGCTATTACATGCTTAGTCATCGTCTTCTGTTGGGCCGCCCCCCACTTTCTTTCTCATCCATTAGATTCGGTCCTACCTTCATCCAACCTCATGAACTTCTCTCCTCTCCTCCACTAATGGCCTCCTTGCTCCTATCCCTATCACATGATTGGCTCCAGATCTTCTCTTGGGCAGCCCCCACTCTCTTCCTGGTTCAGTAGACTCCCTCTTACTTCTATCCAACCTCATGCACTTCTCTTTGCTCCTCCACTAATGTCCTCCTCACTCATATCGCTATTACATGCTTAGTCATCGTCTTCTGTTGGGCTGCCCCCACTATATTCCTTGTACATTAGATTCGGTCCTACATTTATGGGATCTCATGCATTTCTCTTGGCTCCTCCACTAATGTCCTGGACCATTAGACTCACCTCTACTTCTATCCAACTTCATGCACTTCTCTTGGCTCCTCCACTAATGTCCTGGACCATTAGATTCACCTCTACCTCTATCCAACTTTATGCACTTCTCTTGGCTCCTCCACTAATGTCCTGGACCATTAGATTTACCTCTACCTCTATCCAACCTCATGCACTTCTCTTGGCTCCTCCACTAATGTCCTCCTTGCCCATATTGCTATTAAATGCATAGTCCACATCTTTTGTGGGCCGCTCCCACTCACTTCTTGGTCCATTAGACTTGGCCCTACCTTTATCCAGCCTCATGCACTTCTCAAAGCTCCTCCACTAATGTCCTTCTCGCTCATATCCCTATCAAATGCACAGCTCTTGGTCTTCTCCTGGGCTGCCTCCACTCTCTTACTGGTCCATTAGACCCACTATAACTTCTATCCATACTCATGTCTTCTATTGGGCTGCCTCCACTCTCTTCCTGGTCAATTAGACCCACTCTAACTTCTATCCAACCTCATTTCTTCTATTGGGCCGCCCCCGCTCTCTTCCTCGTCCATTAGATTCGCTCCTACCTTTATCCAATCTCATGCACTTCTTTTTGCCCCTCCGCTAATGTCCTCCCTGCTCATATCCCTTCCACATGCATGGCTCCAGGTCTTCTCTTGGGGTGCCCTTACTTTCTTCCTGGTCAATTAGACCCACTCCTACCTGTATTCAAGGTTTGTCTGTTGTCAAGGTGACAATTCTGAAAACAAAGGGTTAATTCCAACCTTAAGACTCGCCCTTATCTTTACCCCACCTCATGCACATCTCACGGAGCTTCCACAAAGGTCCTTTTCGATCATACCCATCACATGTATGGTTGCAGGTCTTCTCTTCGGCTGTCCCCACTCTCTTCCTTGATCCTTAGAACCACTCCTACTTCCAGCCAACCTCTTGCACTTCTCCACTAAGGTCCTTCTCCCTCATAACCCTATCACATACATAGCTCTAGGTCTTCTCCTGGGCTTCCCCCACTCTCTTCCTGGTCCATTAGACCCGCTCCTACCTGTATCCAAGGTTTGGTCATTGTCAAGGGGGCAATTCTAAAGAAAATTATATATCCAACCTCATGACTTGCCCCTAACTTTGCCCTACCTCATGCACATCTCATGGCCCTCCACTAATGTCTTTTTCGCTCATAACCCTATCACATGCATAGCTCCAGGTCTTCTCTTGGGCTGCCCCATCTCTGTTCCTGGTCCATTAGACCCGCTCCTACCTGTATCCAAGGTTTGGCCACTGTCAAGGGGGCAATTCTAAAGAAAATTATATATCCAACCTCATGACTTGCCCCTAACTTTGCCCTACCTCATGCACATCTCATGGCCCTCCACTAATGTCTTTTTCGCTCATAACCCTATCACATGCATAGCTCCAGGTCTTCTCTTGGGCTGCCCCTACTCTCTTCCTGGTCCATTAGACCCGCTCCTACCTGTATCCAAAGTTTGGTCACTGTCAAGGGGGCAATTCTAAAGAAAATGATATATCCAACCTCAAGACTTGCCCCTAACTTTACCCTACCTCATGCACATCACTCAGCTCCTCCTCTTTAGTCCTTTTCGATCATACCCCTGTCACATGCATGGCTGCAGGTCTTCTCTTAGGCTGTCCCCACTCTCTTCCTTGTTTATTAGACCTGCTCCTACCTCTATCCAACCTCATGCACTTCTCTGGGCTCCTCCACTAATGTCCTCCCTGTTTGGCAATTGGCTGAAGGTCTTCTCTTGGGTTGCCCCCATTCTGTTCCTCATCCCTTAAGACTCACTGTGGGCTTAGCGGATGGCACTTGTGCCTTGCAGCTTCAGGGTCCTTAGTTTGAACCCTGGCCAGGACACTATGTGCATGGAGTTTGCCAGTTCTCTCTGTGCTTATGTGGTACTCCTCCTTCAGCTTCTCACGATTTTTGTCCTACACTCCAAGGACAGTATCTGTATGGAGTATAAATGCTCTCCATGTGCTTGCATGCTACTCCAGTTTCAACCACATTCTACAGACATGCAGGTAGGTTAATCAGACCTATTATGTGAACTAGGGACCTTATATTGTCAGCTCCCTGATAGCAGGGACTGATGTGGATGTACAGTAGGGGCCTTATATTGTACGCTCCCTGATAGCAGGGACTGATGTGAATGTACAGTAGAGACCTTATATTGTACGCTCCCTGATAGCAGGGACTGATGTGAATGTACAGTCGGGACCTTATATTGTACGCTCCTTGATAGCAGGGACTGATGTGAATGTACAGTAGGGACCTTATATTGTAAGCTCCCTGATAGCAGGGACTGATGTGGATGTACAGTAGGGACCTTATATTCAGTGGCGTCACAAGGGGGGTGCGGCCCGCACCCAGGTGACACCATTGGAGGGGTGACACCAAAATGACTGTAAGTCATTTTGATGTCACCCCCCTCTGAAAAGTCGGGCACTCGGTCATGAACCGAACGCCTGACAGTATCAGGAGAGAGGAGGGGACCCGGTGGGATAAGGTATGACCGCCCCCCCCCCTCTCTCTGCCGGCATCCATCACCAAGATGGCCGCCGGCATGTATCAGAAGACTGCCGCGCGTGCGCGATGACATCTCGGCGGGGTGACACTCGGTTACCGCTCTGGGTGTCACCCAGCCTCGGGACGCCCCTGCTAATATTGTACGTTCACTGATAGCAGGGACCGATGTGAATGTACAGTAGGGACCTTATACTGTATGCTCCCTGACAGCAGGGACTGATGTGGCTGTACAGTAGGGACCTTATACTGTACGCTCCCTGATAGCAGGGACTGATGTGAATGTACAGTAGGGACCTTATATTGTACGCTTCCTGATAGCAGGGACTGATGTGGATGCACAGTATGTAAGGCACTGTGTAAAGTGAAGGCCTTATATAATAATAAATAACTCTATTGAGGGTTAGTCTGATCTAATTCCCTTTCCAGGAGAATACGTTTATTTCATGTCGGATGGAAGGCTTGGAAGACGCCATTGAGGAGATGTTTAATCTGCCTGGAAGAATTAAAGGGCAATGCCACAGAGGTGGAATCAGCAAAACCCACCGCAGAGGATTCACCAGGCTGTAAGAAAATCAATATAAGCGGCAAGGATAGGCCGTCCTCAAATGGCGGCAGAATAAAGACGGTCAGAGCATGAATATCCATGTTCTTCAGCAAAAGCCTTGCAGCACTAGGGGTCCCCGGTTCGAATCCCGGCTGGGTCACTATCTGCAAGGTGTTTGCATGTTCTCCCTGTGCTTGTGTGGGTTTCCTCCCACACTCCAAAGACATGCTAGGAGGTTAATTGCCTCCTCTCTAAGTTGGCCCTCTATGTATACCTGTGAGATGGGGACCTAAAATTGTAAGCTCCTTGAGGGTAGGGACTGATGTGAATGTGTAACTATGTGAAGTGCTGCGTAAATTGTCAGCGCCATATAAATACCTTTAATAAATAAAACCACCCGAGTGCTAACCTGGAATCTGACCCCGGCGTCAAGCTGGTGTTTTTCTGCTTCACACAAATCTCCCCCCCCAAATCCTTCTCTTCTGCTACACAAAGGAAGATCTAATCAATGTGCAAATGATAGAAAATGATAGAGATGAATGGAGAATGAGAGGCCTGGAGATTATGGCAGCAAATGTAGTGAGATCCAAACCTAACTTCGAATGGCTTGCAGTTCTGGAATAATCAGTGACCTTCATTTTGTAAAACATGGCGGTCAGGACCTGGACTGGGGAGTCTTAAGAGATCTGGTGAGAACTTTGCTATGAAAGAGCAAAAACCTACTCAGAGGTGGGTTGTTATTTGAAGTAGATGCTGCAAATCATTGCTCTCGACCGACTTCCTGATAGTGACAACGTGCAGTGTAGAAAGAGCTCCCCCTCTGGTCAGACGGCATCACTGCGCCCTGGAGAAAAGGGATGTCCTCCATTTTATGAGTGTGGAAAGAACAAGGATGTGGAGGGGAGCTTTCACAAAATGGCTGACACAGGGCCTCCTAAGTTTCCACCTCATTCTCCATCACACAAATAACAATGCAGTATAATTAAACATGTGGAGTGAAGGGGTAAGGTGAAAAATGCGCCCTGTGGTTCCTAACACGTTTCTTGACTGGCTTCCTGTCAGTGGCAATGGTAGAACATGCTTACGCAATGTGGGCAACACGGCCGCTCGTGGTCCTCACCATGAACCTATACAATGGGTATGGGTATGGGTATGGGTTAAAGGTACATGTCACCACAACTACATTACTGCTTGCTTGTTTCCTGACAGTAGTGCTGTATGTACCTGTCTATAGGTCATGCCCATGGTGACCAACCTACCCACATGGTACTCATTTTGCGGCCGTGGTGGGCACCAGCAGTCAGTAGTGGGAGCAATGATTTGTAAGGGTGCTCTAATGGCAATAATCTTTGTCAGCCTCATGTAACATTTTCTCAGTCTCTAATGGTCTCCTGCAGCATATTTCCATCCTTCAACCACACCTGTCTTATGTCCTTGGTCTTTGACCATCTCCAGTCCAGTTGGTAGTCTCTGACCATCTTCTTTAGTACTACATTGAATACTAAGTGCAACCCCCTATAGATATCAGGGGCCTCCTGTATCTAGTAAGTTGATCGCTGCTGGGTTAGCTTAACAGGCAAAGGGGACACATATTCTGAATGGTGGGATCCAGGTGGGCAAGTCAGGGTCTACTTTAAGGATGGGATGCAAGGATGGAAGGATTCCAGATTTGAAGGAAGAAGAGATTACAGAATGAAAACTAGGAATGTGTGGTTGACACAGATAGGTAGGGTCTTCTAAAATATGAATCATACAACTGTATGACCAATGGCACCCACAGAGGGAACGTGTATTACAATAGCTCAAACAATTCTGATCCACAAAGCCCAGGATTTGGCTGTTTTTTGGCCAAGGGGACAATTTAACAAAAAAAAAAACCCCAATATATCCAACCTCATCCACTTCTCTCTGCTCCTCCACTCATGTCCCCCTCGCTCACAACCCTCTATCACATGCATAGCTCTAGGTCTTCTCTTGGGCTGTCCCCACCCTCCTTCTCATCCATCAGACCTACTCCTACTTCTATCCAATCTCTTGCACTTCTCTTTGCTCCTCCACTGATGTCCTCCTTGCTCATATCATTATTACATGCGTAGTCTATGTCTTCTTTTGGGCCACCCCAGCTCTCTTCCTCGTCCATTAGATTCGGTCCTACTTTTATCCAATCTCATGGACTTCTCTTGACTCCTCGGCTAATGTCCTGGACCATTAGACTCACTTCTACCTCTATCCAACCTCATGCACCTTTCTCTGCTCCTCCACTAATGTCCTCCTGGCTCATATCCCTATCACATACATGACTCCAGATCTTCTCCTGAGCTGTCCTCACCTTCTTCCTGGTCCATTAGACTCACTCCTAATTCTATCCAACCGCATGCACTTTTCTCTGCTCCTCTACTAATGTCCTACTTGCTCATACCACTATCACATGCATGGCTCCAGATCTTCTCTTGTGCTGTCCCCCCTTTCTTCCTGGACCATTAGACTCACTCCTAATTCTATCCAACCTCATGCACTTTTCTCTGCTCCTCCACTAATGTCCTCCTTGCTCATATCCCTATCACATACATGACTCCAGATCTTCTCTTGGGCTGTCCCCACTTTCTTCCTGGTCCATTAGATTCACTCTTACTTCTATCCAATCTCATGCACTTCTATTTCCTTTACTGATGTTCTCCTCGCTCATATCGCTAGTACATGCATAGTCCACGTTTTCTTTTTGGCTGCCCCAGCTCTCTATCATCGTCCATTAGATTCGGTCCTACTTTCATCCTGTCTCATGCACTTCTCTATGTTCCTCTACTAATGTTTTCCTCACTCATATCGATATTACGTGCATGGTCCCCGTATTCTTTGGGCCGCCCCCACTCTCTGTTAAAACAGTTCCTAAAAACTCACATTTTCAAAATCATCTGTTTCACACTTCAATAACCTACAGCTACTGGCATTACCATCATTTGCTGTATATCTAACCCTCCACCATTATATATGTTCCGTTTTATGTGACACACAGCACTGCATAATGTCAGCACTCCATAAAGATACCGTATCAAACTGATAGAAACATAATAGACGGATCTGTCTCCACGCCCCTTTTATAAGCACATTTTTTAGGTCATGCTTGGCTCGGATCGCATTGTCTAATGCTGTACTCAGCACATGGAAATCCTTTGGTTGTCCATTCCATTATTATCACAATTTGCAGACATGGAAATACACTTATTATTAATGCTGATTATTTTAGTTTTACTTGTAATAATTCTTTTCTAATTTATACCCAAAATGAAAGACATTCACTCTGCTTTGCTAGAGCGCTTTATAACATAAACAGTTGTCTCATTTCTTAAAAGAATGACTTTCAATACTTACAAATTGGGGATGCGCTGATACCGCTTTTCGGCATTGAGTACAAGTACCAATATTTTTTTTTTTTGGTACGCCCCGATACTGGAAGTCCCATTATGGAAGAAGCCGGGCGGCATGTAATGACGTGCTGCCCGGCTTCCCGATTACCTGGGAAGCTGGTCGACGAGTCATTACCCGCCCCCCGGCTTCATGATTAGCCGGGACGTCGGCTCCATGCTCCCTCATCACCAGGTGAAAAGGAAGCACAGAGCCGGCTTTTTGGCCAATCAGGAGGCCGGGGGGGGGAGTGTAATGATTTGCTGCCTGTCTTCCTAGATAGCCAGCTTCCTGACCAACCAGGAAGCCAGGCGGAAAGTCATTACACACCACCCCGGCTTCCTGATAGGCCGGGAAGATGACTCGCTGCTTTCTTCCTACATAGCCAGCTTCCTGACCAACCAGGAAGCCGGGCGGCAAGTCATTACACACAGCCCCGGCTTCCTGATTGGCCAGGAAGATGACTCGCTGCCTGTCGTCCTACATAGCCAGCTTCCTGATCAACCAGGAAGCCGGGCGGCAAGTCATTACACACCGCCCCGGCTTCCTGATTGGCCGGGAAGCTGACTCCATGCTCCCTCGTCACCTAGTATCAAGATAAGTATATGCAGCATACGAGTACTCGCCCACATACTCAGCATCGGCACCGATACTAGTATCGGTAATGGTGCATCCCTATTACAAACAAAGGTTCCAAACTCACACATATTCTAGGGACCCATATGGACAGGAGCCAATTAATGTCCCAGCATGTCTTAACTGCTTGAATTCCGTCGTGTACTGATGAAATCCGAGCTGTGTGTGGCCCGGCAATAAACCCAATTATTTGATCTACCTTTGTCGAAGGAGCCGTGTGGAAGATTGCCAGCCAAACAGTAACTGCAGCCAGTCAGCTGCAATCACTGTTGGGGTGTTCTAACCACTGGCACCCAGTGTGCCACACGGCTCCGTAGACAACAGCCAGCAGGAAACATTCGTCCATCCCATGCTGTTGAGTGAGGATAGAAAAGTCTCTTAGGTTCCTTCCGTTCAGCCTGCAGGATAAACTAAAGAAATGTATAAGTGTGTGGCCAGCTTTAGATTGTGGAAGAAACCAAAGCAAACCCACAGAGAATAGGCAAACTCCATTTAAAAAAAAAGGATGCCGTGGTTAGGTTTCAAACCAATGACCTCAGTGTTACAAGGCAGCAGTGCTAACCACTAAACCACCGAACTGTCCAGAGAGGCAAAGAGAGGCAATGAGAGGCAGTGAGAGGCAAAGAGAGGCAAAGAGAGGCAAAGAGAGGCAATGAGAGGCAAAGAGAGGCAAAGATAGGCAAAGAGAGGCAATGAGAGGCAAAGAGAGGCAATGAGAGGCAAAGAGAGGCAAAGAGAGGCAATGAGAGGCAATGAAATGCAACCTTTGTTACATCCAAGTGCTTCTGATCTCCTGCAACCACTTTCTATCTGCATGGCGTTGTTCAGGGTGGGTTTCTCTACGGCGACAGGTTTCTGATGGAGACTGGAAGCTGCCATTGCCACTCAGATTACACCGGCATGGCCCACTGTCCATGCCTGTGTAATCTGAGAGGAAGTGGCAGCTTCCACTCTCCATCAGAAACCTGGCTGACAATGAAGGAGCACAACTGGGAGACAAGGACAGAGGGTGGTCACTTTATAACAGGGATGGCCGAACTCCGGGCCCTCCAGCTGTGGTGGAACTACGAATCCCATGAGGCTTTGCAAGATTCTCACAGACATGACTCCCGGAGAGAGAGAGAGATGCTTCATGGGATTTGTAGTTTCACCCCACAGCTGGAGGGCCGGAGGTTTGAGACCCCCTGCTTTATAACCAGAAATGTCTGAACATGGACCTTCATGGTAGGGTTACCAGGAAATAAAACTGCAGATTTGTTATTGGAAAATACATTAACATGTTAAGGATGATGTGAGGCTTTAGTGATTGGGGTAATATCTACTTTAAGCAGAATAACGAGGGTCATGTTATAAACCTGCACAAGCAGCGATACCAATGGACCATAGTGACTTGTACCGATGCAGCTACAATGTACAATGGCTGCTAGGGATATGGCAGCACAGTGGCTCAGCGGTTAGCGCTATTGCCTTTCAGCACTGGGGGTCCCCCGGTTCGAGTCCCAGCCAGGTCACTATCTGCATGGAGTTTGCATGTTCTCCCTGTGCTTGCTCCGGGTACTCCAGTTTCCTCCCACACTCCAAAGACATGCTGGTAGTTAATTGGCTCCTCTCTGAGTTGGCCCTGTATGCGTGTGAGATGGGGACCTTAGATTGTAAGCTCCTTGAGGATAGGGACTGATGTGAATGTGCAACTACTGTGTTTCCCCGAAAATAAAACACTGTCTTATATTTTTTGGGGCTCAGAAAAACACACTGGGTCTTATTTTCGGGGTAGATCTTTTTTTTTTTTTTTAGTGTACAACAATCCAAAGTTAACGCAAATCCAAATTAAATCATCCAAAATGGCAAAGTTAAGAATAGGGTGATCAGAGCAATCAGGGGGTTCCGTACCTTTCCAAGAGTAATTTGGTAACCAATCGCTGGGCAGAATGAGCGAAGCGCGCTTTCACTATCATTCCTCACAGAAGGAGTGCATTTGGTATCACTCCGCCAGTGACAGGAGGCGGGGCTATAGAGGAGGCATCGGGTTATGCGGCTCTGCTCCCTCCGCTGCCACCTCGCTTCTTCTAGCGCCGGCTTCGTTGGCACCGCTGTTTCTCTCCCGCGGCTCCTCAAGGTCCCCCCTCATGCCATCACCGGCCCTGAGAATGGTCGCAACTAGGTCTTATTTTCGGGGTAGGTCTTATATTTTAGCGATTCCCAAAAATAGTACTAGGTCTTATTTTCGGGATAGGTCTTTTTTTTCTTCGGGGAAACAGGGGTATGTAAAGTGCTGCGTAAATTGTCAGCTCTATGTAAATACCTGTAATGAATAAAAGACTCCACACAGTCAATGCGCTTCTACATAAGCCTGTAGTATTTACCATCTTCCAGTAGAGTTGCAGCAATTTTGGTGGTCTTGGTTCGACATTCACGGGCCGCGGTGGGTTAACAGACCTTGCCTGCACCGTGCACCATGAATATGTGCTCAGCACCTAAGCCGTGAACAAGTTAAATGGAGCACGGATGATCTGCGTTAACCTACGTGCCTGCGCTACTGCCACCTAGTGTCGGTCATAACTGCTCTGTGCAAGAACAGCAGGATGTCTGTGATACGGCTGCTCCGTCAGCACGGCTGCTGCACACCTACCGGCTGCCGAGTGCATAACAGATGACGTCAACCCCC
>NW_017307214.1:424529-425394 GCF_000935625.1 Nanorana parkeri
CTTATTTTCGGGGTAGATCTTTTTTTTTTTTTTTAGTGTACAACAATCCAAAGTTAACGCAAATCCAAATTAAATCATCCAAAATGGCAAAGTTAAGAATAGGGTGATCAGAGCAATCAGGGGGTTCCGTACCTTTCCAAGAGTAATTTGGTAACCAATCGCTGGGCAGAATGAGCGAAGCGCGCTTTCACTATCATTCCTCACAGAAGGAGTGCATTTGGTATCACTCCGCCAGTGACAGGAGGCGGGGCTATAGAGGAGGCATCGGGTTATGCGGCTCTGCTCCCTCCGCTGCCACCTCGCTTCTTCTAGCGCCGGCTTCGTTGGCACCGCTGTTTCTCTCCCGCGGCTCCTCAAGGTCCCCCCTCATGCCATCACCGGCCCTGAGAATGGTCGCAACTAGGTCTTATTTTCGGGGTAGGTCTTATATTTTAGCGATTCCCAAAAATAGTACTAGGTCTTATTTTCGGGATAGGTCTTTTTTTTCTTCGGGGAAACAGGGGTATGTAAAGTGCTGCGTAAATTGTCAGCTCTATGTAAATACCTGTAATGAATAAAAGACTCCACACAGTCAATGCGCTTCTACATAAGCCTGTAGTATTTACCATCTTCCAGTAGAGTTGCAGCAATTTTGGTGGTCTTGGTTCGACATTCACGGGCCGCGGTGGGTTAACAGACCTTGCCTGCACCGTGCACCATGAATATGTGCTCAGCACCTAAGCCGTGAACAAGTTAAATGGAGCACGGATGATCTGCGTTAACCTACGTGCCTGCGATACTGCCACCTCGTGTCGGTCATAACTGCTCTGTGCAAGAACAGCAGGATGTCTGTGATACGGCTGCTCCGTCAGCACGGCTGCTGCAC
>NW_017307214.1:425540-430296 GCF_000935625.1 Nanorana parkeri
CTGCGCAGAGACACTGAGCTCCCAGCCCGGCTGAGGCCTTTAGGGGCAGTGTTGTGCGGCTCCATTTTGTATGTGCTCAGGCAGCCATCTTTGTGAACACAGGAACACAGCTCATAATATGGACTCACCATATCCACCATGGCGCAGAACTCGTCCAGGCGGACTAGCATCTCCTCGATGGCGTTTTCCAAGCCTTGCGCCTGACATGAAAAAAAAAAAAAGACAAAAAAATATCTTATTGAAAGGGAATCCACTCAGACGAACCATCAATAGTGCTTCCTGTGCATTCCAATCGTGGCCCGCAAAGAGCTTACAATTTAGGCCTGGTTCACACCTGAACGTTTTGTAGCGCTTTCTACGCTCGACGAACGCTCTACAAAACGCTCAAACATCTAAATCCCATTGTATTCAATGGGTCTGGTTCACACCTTGCCGTATTTCAGCCCGTCCCTAACGCGCTACAAAACGGCCCACGCCTGAAAAGGTCCAGGTACTACTTTGGGCCGTTTTTGTTCCGCGTTTCCATTGGGATACAGCCAAGTAGCCTTCGGAAACGCGCGTTTGTAGCGCGATTTTTTTACCGCGAATCGCGGTAAAAAAAACGCGCGACAGACGCGCATATGCAATACGTCTAGGTGTGAACCAGGCCTTAATGTCCTATCTCACATACGGGGCCAATCAATACGGGAGCCAATATATTATTACACGGGATTTATATAGCGCCAACAGTTTGCGCCGCGCTTTACAATATAAGGAAGACATTACAGTCACAATACAATTCAAGACAAGATGGTAAGGAGGGCCCTGCCCCTGAGGGCTTACACTCTAAGAGGGAGGGGGGAAGTGATACATGAAGAGGTATAGGTTAGTTGGAGGTGGGATCGGCTTCCCTGAAGAGATCGCCTAAAGGCAGTCAGGGTGGGCGACAGACGGACCGGTTGGGGTAAAGAACTCCAGAGGATGGGAGATACTCTAGAAAAGTCCTGGAGGCGAGCATGGGAGTTGACAAGGGAGCTGGAAAGCAGAAGGTGTTGGGATGAGGGGAGCCGACGGTTAGGGTGATACTTTGATACCAGTGGTAGGCAAACTCCGGCCCTCCAGCTGTGGTGAAACTACAAATCCCATAATGCATCTGGGAGGCTTGCCTGTGGCTGTCCGTGTCTTACAATGCATCATGGGACTTGTAGTTGCACCACAGCTGGAGAGGGCCGGGGTTTACCTACCCCTGCAATAAGCCATAAAAATGTTTTTTTTTGGAGGAAATCAGAGTAACAATGAAGCGCAGGGATAACATGCAAACTCCATGCAGATAGAGGCTAGGCCAGGATTCAAACCAAGGACCCCAGCGCTGCAAGGCAAAGTTACTAACCACTAGGCCACTGTGAATGCTGCAAAGGTATGGCTATCAGATGTTAAAGTCCTTCTATACTTACCATACTCGAAAAATGCACAACCCATCACCGCATTGCGCTCAGTGAACCTTACTTCTTCTAGGGCTCCATGTGTGAGATGAGCGGTGGAGCAGTATTAACCACACGATGGAGTGTTACCACACTCTGCCAATGGAGGCTACAGACACTACGGTCAACTTAGACAGGAGCCATGTAAAAGGACATTCTGCATCTGGACTGCATATAAAGAGCACCTTGGGTAGGATTTGAACCAAAGACCCCAGTGCTGTAAGGTAGAAGTACTAACCACTAGGCCACTGTGCTGGCACTGAAAATGATGCAAAGTTCTTGCTAACAGGTGGTAAAGTCCTTCTATACTTACCATACTGAAAAAACACACAACCTATCACAGCATTGGGCTCAGTGGAATTTGAACCTTACGTCTTCTTGGGCTCCATGTGTTAGATGGGTGGCAGAGCAGGATTAGCCACACGATGGAGTATTACCAGAGTCTGCCAATGTAGAGACTACAGAGACTACGGTCAACTTAGACATGAGACAAAGAAAAGGACTCTATGTACCCAGACTGCATACAAAGAGCACCTTGGGTGGGATTCAAACCAAGGACCCCAGCGCTGTAAGGTAGAAGTACTAACCACTAGGCCACTGTGCTGACACTGCAAGCGCTGCAATGTTCCTGCTATCAGGTGTTGAAGTTCCTCTTGACTTACCATACTGGAAAAGCATACATTCCAGCACAGCATTGCACTCAGGGATACGTGAACCTTCCTTTTTCCGGGGCTCCATGTGTGAAATGAGCGGTGGAGCAGTATTAGCCCCACGATGGAGCGTTATCAGGGTCTGCCAAAGGAGGCTACAGACACTACGGTCAACTGAGACAGGAGCCAAGGAAAAGGACAACATGTACTCGGACTGCATACAAAGAGCACCTTGGGTGGTATTCAAACCAAGGACCCCAGCGCTGTAAGGTGGAAGTACTAACCAATAGGCCACTGTGCTGACACTGAATATGCAGCAATGGTATTGCTATCAGGTGTTGAAGTCCTTCTTTACTTACCATAGCGGCAATACATACATCCCAGCACCGCACTCATGGATACGCGAACCTTCCTTTTTCTGGGGCTCCATGTTTTAGAGGAGCGGTGGAGCAGTATTAGCCACCCGACGGAGTGTTTTCAGGGTCTGCCAATGTGGAGGCTACAGAGACTACGGTCAACTTAGACATGAGCCAAGGAAAAGCACAATATGTATCTGGACTGCATACAAAGAGCACCTTGGGTGGGATTCAAACCAAGGACCCCAGCGCTTTAAGGTAGAAGTACTAACCACTAGGCCACTGTGCTGGCACTGAAAATGCACCAAAGTTCTTGCTATCAGATGTTAAAGTCCTTCTATACTTACCATACTGGAAAAACATACAACACATGACCGCATTTGGCTCAGTGGAATTCGAACCTTCCTTTTTCCGGGGCTCCATGTTTTAGAGGAGCGGTGGAGCAGTATTAGCCACCCGATGGAGCGTTATCAGGGTCTGCCAATGTGGCGACTACAGAAACTACGGTCAACTTAGAAAGGAGCCCTGTAAAATGACCGAAAGTATCTGGACTGCATACAAAGAGCACCTTGGGTGGGATTCAAACCATGGACCCCAGTGCTGAAAGGTAGACGTACTAACCACTAGGCCACTGTGCTAGCAGCAAAAGTGCAGCAAAAGTGCAGCAAAAGTGCAGCAAAAGTGCAGCAATGTTCTTGCTATCAGATGTTGAAGTTCCTCTTTACTTACAATACCAGAAAAGAATACATCCCAACAACGCATTGCCCTCAGCGGACCTCGAACCTTACTCCTTCTTGGGCTCCATGTTATAAACGAGTGTCAGAGAAGTATCAGCCACTTGATGGGAGCGTTCTCATGGTGTGCAGATGGGGGCTACAGACGCTAGAGTCAACTTAGACTGGAGCCAAGTAAAAGGACATTAAGCCTCTGGAAGGATTACAAAAGGAAGTGCTAGGAAAGCAGACAATGAGCGCCCTGGGTGGGATTCAAACCAAGGACTCCAATGCTGCAAGGTAGAAGTACTAACCACTAGGCCACTGTGCTGGCGCTGAAAGCAAGGCGCTGAAAGCATGGCGCTGAAAGCAAGGCGCTGAAAGCAAGGCGCTGAAAGCAAGGCGCTGAAAGCATGGCGCTGAAAGCAAGGCGCTGAAAGCAAGGCGCTGAAAGCAAGGCGCTGAAAGCAAGGCGCTGAAAGCAAGGCGCTGAAAGCAAGGCGCTGAAAGCAAGGCGCTGAAAGCAAGGCGCTGAAAGCAAGGCGCTGAAAGCAAGGCGCTGAAAGCAAGGCGCTGAAAGCAAGGCGCTGAAAGCAAGGCGCTGAAAGCATGGCGCTGAAAGCAAGGCGCTGAAAGCATGGCGCTGAAAGCAAGGCGCTGAAAGCAAGGCGCTGAAAGCATGGCGCTGAAAGCAAGGCGCTGAAAGCATGGCGCTGAAAGCAAGGCGCTGAAAGCATGGCAATGTTCTTGCTATCAGGTGTTGGAGTTCTTCTTTACTTACTGGAAAACTGTATACTTACCTATCGGTAATTTTCCTGACGCCAATGCATGGCAGCATACAATGGGTATGGCTCCGCCCCATTGTATGCTGCCATGTATTGGTGTCAGGAAAAAGATACAAGCCCTCACTGCCTTGGGCTCAGTGGAATTCGAACCTTATTTCTTCTGGGGCTCCACATTATAAATGAGTGTCAGGGAAGCCACTCAATGCAATGCTGTCAGAGCATGAGGTGAGTGAAAAGCACCCACCTCACAGTTCTCCTTTAACCAGACAGGAAGTGGCGGGAACTCTCACACAGGAACACTGGCAGATGTAAAATGTTTTTGGCTATACATGCACTTTAATATTGTGGAAGGAACCAGCAAGGGTGCAGGGTAGACACATATCTTCCCATCTACCTGTCCTTAGGGGCAGTGTCGTGTATACTGCTTTAGGATGTGGAGGTCACATTGGAGCCGATCCAATCCCACAAGCTGCACTGACGCAGCTGAATGTATGTCTTTGGTTTGCATTCTCCATGACGATGGTATTGTACAATCAGAATTGCTGTGTCTGTGGCCATCTCGTATGAACTAAATGCTACATTGTAACACCGAATGTAAATTGCAGGTTATGAGAATTGGATTTGAAGGGGAGCATGTGTGCAGAAATGTGTTGAGCTGTGTGAAGTACTTTGTATCCAAACCAGATAGAAGAATGACCTTCTCATGTTGAATACAAGCGCCGGGCCCATGTGTGTCCGAATGACCTCTCAGAAGGACGACAGATATCTGACCGCCTGATGGAGATAAGGGGG
>NW_017307214.1:431001-458181 GCF_000935625.1 Nanorana parkeri
ATGAAGGGAACCTGTCTGCATTATTGCCTGTAAGAACATGACATTTGGTTTCCATGGGCGATATTCCTCCCCTGTGATTCTGACAGGGAGGATCCGTTGTGCCAGCACAATCTGGTGGGTCAGAACCTTTCTTTTCACAGATGTAATAAAGGACACGTTTTTGGCTGCCAGTCACGGTTGTGATGGCTGTGACTGACAGCTCTGTAATACATGAAGTGCTGCGTCAGTGCCAGATACACACCTCTGTGCCGGTGTCAGCAGTGAACAGCTGGGCGTAGTGCTGACTGTCGGTCAGCGCCGGGTCCTCCTGGGTCACTGGTGCTGGGCCCGGCATTTCTTGCAGCTTCTGCATTATATACAACCCTGCCGCTGCTTCTTCCTGCTCTGCACAACTCTGCTTCCCCTTCTCCATTAACCCTTCCTGAACCTCCGCAGGTTTCTGCACTTCCATTGTCAGGTCCACAGAATGACCCGGACCCCCAAACACCCTCCCTTCCTGCACCCCTCTACCAACAGGCACCCCACTGTCCTGCACCACTGTCCCCTCAGACACCCCACCTTCCTGCACCCCTGTCCCCTCAGACACCCCACCTTCCTGCACCCCTCCCCCCTCAGACACCCCACCTTCCTGCACCCCTGCCCCCTCAGACAACCCACCTTCTTGCACCCCTATACCAACAGGCAACATACATTCCTGCACCCCTATCCCAACATGCACCCCTATACCAACAGGCAACCTACATTCCTGAACTCCTGTCCCAACAGGCACCCAACCTTCCTGCACCCCTATACCAACAGGTACCCGACCTTCCTGCACCCCTATCCCAACAGGCACCCTACATTTCTGCACCCCTGTCCCCTCAGGCAGCTCAGCTTCCTGCACCCCTGTCCACTCAGACAGCTCAGCTTCCTGCACCCCTGTCCCCTCAGACAGCTCACCTTCCTGCACCCCTGTCCCCTCAGACAGCTCACCTTCCTGCACCCCTGTCCCCTCAGACAGCTCACCTTCCTGCACCCCTGTCCCCTCAGACAGCTCACCTTCCTGCACCCCTGTCCCCTCAGACAGCTCACCTTCCTGCACCCCTGTCCCCTCAGACAGCTCACCTTCCTGCACCCCTGTCCCCTCAGACAGCTCACCTTCCTGCACCCCTGTCCCCTCAGACAGCTCACCTTCCTGCACCCCTGTCCCCTCAGACAGCTCACCTTCCTGCACCCCTGTCCCCTCAGACAGCTCACCTTCCTGCACCCCTGTCCCCTCAGACAGCTCACCTTCCTGCACCCCTGTCCCCTCAGACAGCTCACCTTCCTGCACCCCTGTCCCCTCAGACAGCTCACCTTCCTGCACCCCTGTCCCCTCAGACAGCTCACCTTCCTGCACCCCTGTCCCCTCAGACAGCTCACCTTCCTGCACCCCTGTCCCCTCAGACAGCTCACCTTCCTGCACCCCTGTCCCCTCAGACAGCTCACCTTCCTGCACCCCTGTCCCCTCAGACAGCTCACCTTCCTGCACCCCTGTCCCCTCAGACAGCTCACCTTCCTGCACCCCTGTCCCCTCAGACAGCTCACCTTCCTGCACCCCTGTCCCCTCAGACAGCTCACCTTCCTGCACCCCTGTCCCCTCAGACAGCTCACCTTCCTGCACCCCTGTCCCCTCAGACAGCTCACCTTCCTGTACCCCTGTCCCCTCAGACAGCTCACTTTCGTGCACCCCTCTCCCCTCAGACAACTCACCTTCCTGCACCCCTCTTCCCTCATACTCCTCACGTTCCTGCACCCCTCTCCTTTCAGGCAGCTCACCTTCCTGCACCCCTCTCCCCTCAGACATCTCACCTTCCTGCATCTCTGCCCCCTCAGACAGCTCACCTTCCTGCATCTCTGTCCCCTCAGCTACCTGAGCCTGTCTCTCTCCGAATACCTCATGCGGCCTACTCTGCCTCCCCGCCTCCTCCTGCCCCGGGGACCCGGGCTGCACCCCATTCCTCATGTCCCTGAATAGCTGGGCTCAGCCTGAGGTGCCGCTACCCGGGACCGGGACCTGCCAATTAACCGCGGATGGGGGTCCGGCTCTCGGATGTACTCTGCCGCCCTCCTGCGTACATTTTGAAGAACTGCATTCGATGCCCGCTAACAACGCTCGTTTCGCTCTGCTGCCCCCTGTGGACAATGTGTAGAACTGTAGCAGACTGTCAGACCTAAACCTGGCTCATTAGCGCCAATGTGCAAGAGAGTGGACAATGGGTAGAACTGCAGCCTCATACCAACTCACTTCCAGCGGCTGGACAATACTGCCACCGTGTGGACATTCCTGACAACTGCAATCCGCTTCAATTGAGAAATGCTTTGTCGGGTCTGGCTTTCCCGCCAGATTCGAGCATGATTTTTACAGTAAGGGCCATTCACCCCAAGCCTGTCCATTGTGGTGTGGTAAAATGTGCAGTCCATTCATGACAACACACCACAAAGGACCAAAATTAAGCATGCTTTATTTTCTGTAATGGAACACATTATATTAATGCATTACTGCGCTTTGCAATGCAGGTGCATTCCCATTGTAAATGAACGGCAGCACAATGCACTAATGCATGTATTTATATAGGTGTGACTGAGCCCAAAGAGAAAGAAAGCAATGCCATTATATCAGTAACAAAATATCCATGCTCCGGGACCTCTGTGCCCTCAAACACCTCACCTTCCTGCACCCCTCTGGCATCAGACACCCCACCTTCCTGCACCCCTCTGGCATCAGACACCCCACCTTCCTGCACCCCTATCCCATCAGACACCCCACCTTCCTCCACCCCTATCCCATCAGCCACCCCCCACCTTCCTGCACCCCTATCCCATCAGACACCCCACCTTCCTGCACCCCTATTGACACCCCACCTTCCTGCACCCCTATCCCATCAGATACCCCACCTTCCTGGACCCCTATCCCATCAGACACCCCGCCTTCCAGCACCCCTATCCCCATTGACACCACCTTTCTGCACCCCTATCCCATCAGACACACCACCTTCCTGCACCCCTCTGGCATCAGACACACCACCTTCCTGCACCCCTATCCACATTGACACCTCACCTTCCTGCACCCCTATCCCATCAGACACCCCACCTTCCTCGACCCCAATCCCATCAGTCACCCCACCTTCCTGCACCCCTATCCCATCAGACACCTCACCTTCCTGCACCCCTATTTCAGACACCTCACCTTCCTGCACCCCAATCCCATCACACCCCACCTTCCTGCACCCCTATCCCCATTGACACCACCTTCCTGCACACTTATCCCATCAGACACCACCACCTTCCTGCACCCCTATGCCATCAGACACCTCACCTTCCTGCACCCCTATGCCATCAGACACCTCACCTTCCTGCACCCCAATCCCATCACACACCTCACCTTCCTGCACCCCTATCCCCATTGACACCTCACCTTCCTGCACCCTTATCCCATCAGACACCACCACCTTCCTGCACCCCTGTCCCTTAGACACACCTC
The DNA here is from genome assembly GCF_000935625.1 of Nanorana parkeri. Classification (NCBI taxonomy): domain Eukaryota; kingdom Metazoa; phylum Chordata; class Amphibia; order Anura; family Dicroglossidae; genus Nanorana; species Nanorana parkeri. Next base: position 434,504 of record NW_017307214.1, read on the forward strand.
CTTTCTGTCCCCTATTAACACCCCCACCTTCCTGCACCCCTATCCTATCAAACACCCTCGCTCGCCTGCACCTATGTCCCCATAGACACCTCACCTTCCTGCACCCCTATCCTATCAGACACCTCACCTTCCTGCACCCTTATCCCATCAGACACCACCACCTTCCTGCACCCCTGTCCCTTAGACACACCTCCTTTCTGTCCCCTATTAACACCCCCACCTTCCTGCACCCCTATCCTATCAAACACCCTCGCTCGCCTGCACCTATGTCCCCATAGACACCTCACCTTCCTGCACCCCTATCCCATCAGACACCCCACCTTCCTCGACCCCAATCCCATCAGTCACCCCACCTTCCTGCACCCCTATCCCATCAGACACCTCACCTTCCTGCACCCCTATTTCAGACACCTCACCTTCCTGCACCCCAATCCCATCACACCCCACCTTCCTGCACCCCTATCCCCATTGACACCACCTTCCTGCACACTTATCCCATCAGACACCACCACCTTCCTGCACCCCTATGCCATCAGACACCCCACCTTCCTGCACCCCTATGCCATCAGACACCTCACCTTCCTGCACCCCAATCCCATCACACACCTCACCTTCCTGCACCCCTATCCCCATTGACACCTCACCTTCCTGCACCCTTATCCCATCAGACACCACCACCTTCCTGCACCCCTGTCCCTTAGACACACCTCCTTTCTGTCCCCTATTAACACCCCCACCTTCCTGCACCCCTATCCTATCAAACACCCTCGCTCGCCTGCACCTATGTCCCCATAGACACCTCACCTTCCTGCACCCCTATCCTATCAGACACCTCACCTTCCTGCACCGCTATCCCATCCGACAACCCCCCCCTCCCTGCACAGCTATCCTATCAGACACCTCACCTTCCTGCACCGCTATCCCATCCGACAACCCCCCCCTCCCTGCACAGCTATCCTATCAGACACCTCACCTTCCTGCACCGCTATCCCATCCGACAACCCCCCCCTCCCTGCACAGCTATCCTATCAGACACCTCACCTTCCTGCACCGCTATCCCATCCGACAACCCCCCCCTCCCTGCACAGCTATCCTATCAGACACCTCACCTTCCTGCACCGCTATCCCATCCGACAACCCCCCCCTCCCTGCACAGCTATCCTATCAGACACCTCACCTTCCTGCACCGCTATCCCATCCGACAACCCCCCCCTCCCTGCACAGCTATCCTATCAGACACCTCACCTTCCTGCACCGCTATCCCATCCGACAACCCCCCCCTCCCTGCACAGCTATCCTATCAGACACCTCACCTTCCTGCACCGCTATCCCATCCGACAACCCCCCCCTCCCTGCACAGCTATCCTATCAGACACCTCACCTTCCTGCACCGCTATCCCATCCGACAACCCCCCCCTCCCTGCACAGCTATCCTATCAGACACCTCACCTTCCTGCACCGCTATCCCATCCGACAACCCCCCCCTCCCTGCACAGCTATCCTATCAGACACCTCACCTTCCTGCACCGCTATCCCATCCGACAACCCCCCCCTCCCTGCACAGCTATCCTATCAGACACCTCACCTTCCTGCACCGCTATCCCATCCGACAACCCCCCCCTCCCTGCACAGCTATCCTATCAGACACCTCACCTTCCTGCACCGCTATCCCATCCGACAACCCCCCCCTCCCTGCACAGCTATCCTATCAGACACCTCACCTTCCTGCACCGCTATCCCATCCGACAACCCCCCCCTCCCTGCACAGCTATCCTATCAGACACCTCACCTTCCTGCACCGCTATCCCATCCGACAACCCCCCCCTCCCTGCACAGCTATCCTATCAGACACCTCACCTTCCTGCACCGCTATCCCATCCGACAACCCCCCCCTCCCTGCACAGCTATCCTATCAGACACCTCACCTTCCTGCACCGCTATCCCATCCGACAACCCCCCCCTCCCTGCACAGCTATCCTATCAGACACCTCACCTTCCTGCACCGCTATCCCATCCGACAACCCCCCCCTCCCTGCACAGCTATCCTATCAGACACCTCACCTTCCTGCACCGCTATCCCATCCGACAACCCCCCCCTCCCTGCACAGCTATCCTATCAGACACCTCACCTTCCTGCACCGCTATCCCATCCGACAACCCCCCCCTCCCTGCACAGCTATCCTATCAGACACCTCACCTTCCTGCACCGCTATCCCATCCGACAACCCCCCCCTCCCTGCACAGCTATCCTATCAGACACCTCACCTTCCTGCACCGCTATCCCATCCGACAACCCCCCCCTCCCTGCACAGCTATCCCATCAGACAACCCCCACCTCCCTGCACAGCTATCCCATCAGACACCGCCACCTTCCTGCACCCTTGTCTCTATGTACCCCTGTCCCTTCCATCACCCCCATCTTCCTGGCACCGCAACGCATGTATTGTACATTGCAGGCTGATGCCTCTCCAGCAGCACCTTTCATATTGCTGCAAGCCGTTGCAATGCGTTAAAGGAGAACTATGAGGTGAGTGCTTTTCACCTAGATCACCTCTCTGCCGTGACAGGGGGAGGGGCTGGATTCCCCTCTCCGATCTGCCAGCGCTGAGGGGGCGGGTACAGCTGGCTCTGCCTCTAGATAGGCAGAGCCAGCTGTCACTCACGCAGCTGGGCGGATCCAGTCGTCTAAGTCGGGATCCGCTCCGGCTGCGGCGTCTCAGTATATAGGGAGCTATAGCTCGCGGTATACTGAGCTTAGGGTGACGGGAGGACGCTAGTTTGTGTCCTCCCGTTACCCTGAGAACTATGGGGAAAAACACTGACCCCATTGTTCTCCTTTAATGTGCATTATGTGGTGTGTTAAGGCAGACCACACATTATGAATGGTCTGTGCGGTCCAAAATCAGACCAGACATGATCGTTCTTAATAGCAGTGCACTAGAGACGGCGGGCCTGTGCATTGCTGCTAGTAATAGTACATTAGGGTGCCATTATAAATGAAAGGCACGGCCACTCACCATAGACGATGCATTAATATGTGGGACAACGTGCATTGCACGGGGTTATTCAGACAAGCGTGACGGGTTTGGAGAAGGCCGGAGAAGTGAACAATCTAGAACAACAGAGCTGAAATGGAGAATTTTGCCAAATTAGTTATTTTGGACTAGACAGTTCACTTCTCCAAACTCCTCACCCTTATGCAAGTAACCCCGTTAGTGCATACGACCCCAATGCATAGATGTGAAGGTTTCCAACTCAACATCTCTGCCGACCTCAGATCATTCCCTACAGAGTATTGCAGGCCGCTTTCATAAAGGAACATACTTTTTTCAGGATCCATTATATGCCTTTGCGGAGTCCGAGCTCTCCAATCAGCGGGAATTGTGAACTTTGCTGATTGCAGAGTGTTAGTTCCGACTCAGGAGGATAGAGTCAGACCTCTTCAGAGAGACCACTGATACCACACAGAGAAAGGTCCTTTCTCTACAGCACAGGAATGCAAACTGAAAGCTGCCACTAGATGGCGCTACAACCAAATTACACACATTCACCTCCACTGATGACCGACTTGTCTCATTGTAACTTTAATACTTGTTTGAGTTTCTTTTTGAGGGTTTCTGCATTTAAAGGAGAACTATGAGGTGAGTGATTTTTACTCATCCTCATAGTTCTAGCCGACCTGTGACAATGAGACTGTCACAGGTCGGCTCAGTAGATCGGCAAGTAAGCGAACACATACCGGCGTTCGCTCACCTCTGGATCCCGTCATGGCAGAGAGCCGTGACAGGGGAGGGGCTGGATTCCCCCCTCCCCGCTCCTCCAGCGCTGACTGGCGGAACGGACTTGGTTAGGGGGCGGGTACAGCTGGCTCTGCCTCCAGATAGGCAGAGCCAGCTGTCACTCACCGAGCTGGGCAGATCCAGACATAATGGTTGGGATCCGTTTCAGCTGCGGCATCTCAGTATACCGCGAGCTGTAGCTTGCGGTATACTGCGGCGTCTCAGGAAAAAACCCTACAACCCCCTTGTGGTTAAATCTTTTCTCCACCAATTTTAGGTGGTGGCCTCTAGTCCTTGTTACGGAGTTTATAGTAAAAAGTTTATTGCTGTTGCCATCACCATTGAACATTTTGTACATCAAAATCATGTCCCCCCTTAATCTCTTCACTTCCAACGTGAACATGTTTAAAAGGAGAACTATGGGGTCAGGGCTTTTCCCCATAGTTCTCCTTAGGGTAACGGGAGGACACAAACTAGCGTCCTCCCGTCACCCTAAGCTCAGTATACCGCGAGCTACAGCGGTATACTGAGATGCCGCAGCGGATCCCGACATCGATGTCGAGATCCGCCCAGCTGCGTGAGTGACAGCTGGCTCTGCCTATCTAGAGGCAGAGCCAGCTGTACCCGCCCCCTCCCCGTCCGTTCCGCCAGTCAGCGCTGGCAAATCGGAACGGGGAGGGGGGAATCCAGCCCCTCCCCTGTCACGGCAGAGAGCCGTGACAGGATCGAGAGGTGAGCGAAGGCCGGTATGTGTTCGCTCACCTGCCGATCTACTGAGCCGACCTGTGACAGTCTCATTGTCACAGGTCAGCTAGAACTATGAGGTGAGTGAAAAGCACGCCCCTCATAGTTCTCCTTTAAATTTAGTAACCTTGTCTCATAGCTTTGGTCCTCCAGCCCCTTAATTAGTTTGGTTGCCCTCCTCTGGACTCTCCCCTGCTCCAGGACGTCCTTTCTGTGGACTGGTGACCAAAATTGATCCGCAGACTCCAGATGAGGCCGAACCAGCGATCCATAAAGTGGCACAATGATATATTTGTCTCTACAGTACATCCCCTTTATAATACTATAGGTTGGACCTGATGGACTAATGTCTTTATTCAACCTCAAATACTATGTAACTAAATCCAGGACATGACTCTTCTCGCCTTGTGTGCCGCAGCCTGGCATTGCAAACTATTCTTCAATCTGTGGTCTGCGAAGACCCCCAAATCTTGTTCCATTTCCAACTTCCCCTACTGGCATACCCATAATTGTATAGCCCATTTGCCTATTTATAACCCCAAAGTGCATTACTTTACATTTATCAACATTAAACCTCATCTGCCATATAGTTGCCCCTCCCCTATTTTATCCAGGTCCTCCTGTAATGTTATAGCGTCTAATCCCGTGTCTATTAATGATAATAAACCACCATGTTAAATTCAGGGTGGAAAAGTATGCAGGAAATGGCTCCTAATCTGCGCACTTGTTTCCAATCAAGTGCCTAAGCCATGAGATGATGGCAAACTGGCTTTTTTTTTTTTTTTTAAAGAAGAACTATGGGGTCGGGGCTTTTTTCCCCATAGTTCTCCTTAGGGTAACGGGAGGACACAAACTAGCGTCCTCCCGTCACCCTAGGCTCAGTATATAGAGAGCTACAGCTCGCGGTATACTGAGACGCCGCACCTGGAGCGGATCCCGACGTAGATGAGAGGTTAGCCAATACCGGCCTGGCCCCAGAGGTAGAACCAATGGGTTGTCATGTGGTCAGGGTAGGAGATGGTTAACACACGGGTCCCAGCAGGCCAGTCAGCTCCCTTCGTTAACACATGACAAATGACTGAGAACCGCAACATGTGATTTATAGTTGGCTACAAGTCAAGGCCACACAGCTACCAGCCAGATACGATGGTGGATGTGGCCGGTTTTCCCAAGGATCGCGGCGATAAACACCGACCCGCGACTCTCCAGTACCAGCACCTACAACTAGCATTTCTTTACATAGTATTTGAGGTTGAATAAAAGACATAAGTCCAACCTTTAGGCCCCATTCACACTGAGCGATTTATCGCGCGGTAATCAGTGCGATATGGCGGATATTTACCGCGCGATATAGCTCTCCAATGCATGGCAATGGGGCTCTGTTCGTCGCTACAACAGGACCCTTTTTGGAGCGGATTTCGGCGCGATTCTACTTCGCTCAATGCAACCATTTGCGCGATATCGCGCGAAATGCAAATCGTGCGACAAACGTGCAATTTGCGATACGCTCAGTGTGAACGGGGCCTTAGTTGGAGCATGCTGGGTTTTGTAGTTCCGCGAGAGCTGAAGAGCCACAGGCGGCAAAGTGCTCCCGTGATTAATATCCAAGTCATGCAATTAGCTCCCCCGGACAAACCGGATAAACCTGCGCTGGCATACCAATCGTCTGAGTCGAAACGCCAGATCACAAGACAGGAATGTTACGCGCGAAGCAACCATTCCGGGTGCACAGAGAAGGCAGCTCCACATGGAAACCAGTCCGGCCCCTTGCTGGCCTGCGTCGTGTTATATAGCCCAGCTTCAAACATTCCATTTATGATGCAGCCCAGCAGCAGGAGTGAGTATCCGTCCACAAAGCAAATCATTTCTATCCCAATAATAATAATAATAATAATAATAATAATAACAACAAGGAGTCCAGACAGATGAGAATCTAGGTTTATTTTCGTCCATTTTTGTAAAAATATAAGACATGGCCATACCGCAGAAGCTATGATTCCGTCGTTTGAAAAATTAAAACTTCATTTTTTTTTTTCGTGATACAAATGCGCATATTTTACATCGTCGTATTAAAAAATACTGATACCTGTCATTGAAAACATTCCGCCTGCCAGTAAAAAATCACATTTTTCTACAGCCATAGAAAGAAAGGAACAAGGGGGATGACAGGAAATAATACAAACAGGAAAATCTACAGAACATGAGAGCAAGAAGAACCTACGATGAGATAAAGGCTTCGGCCCGTCCACTCCCCCCCCCCACGGAACAGACATAGTTGGCTAATGTATGGGGCAACGATATGCACAACTTACATAAAATTTGGTTTAATAAACAAAATCCTTCATATTACAGTCACATACAGAAGGGGCACATTGTAACATCAATGCCCTACATTGTAAAGCGCTGCGCAAACTGTTGGCGCTATATAAATCGTGTATAATAATAATCAATGTCATTACAATTTAAAGGGTATTCCCACCATGAACTTAAAAGCCGACCATGCACTGTACCAATTCCCTACGGGAACCTCTGACCATGATTGGATACAAAGCCAATGTGTACATTGTATAATATTGATAAAGGAGATTGCACAGATATAGTACAATGTAGACTGGTCAGTGTGCGGTCAGCTTGAAGTATCGCCCAAACAGCACCATCTCCTGGGAACGGCATAGAAGAGACTTCTACAGATGGGTTCCCGGCTCCGCCCACCAGCATTGGCCATTGTATGGCTTGACGCACACGGGTGCATTTTTGGGAGCGCAATATGGCTGCCAAGTTTACTGGCAATTGATTGCTACACATAGGGTGTAAATGATAAGATATATCTTCATGTGGCAGAGAGCAGACGCCTGATTGGTGACACGTGTCTCGTCCTCCCCGGCCTGATGCAGCAATTGCAATGATCAAATCACATGACGTACATACGCTGGAGGCACCAATCAGAGAGATGACGCCCCCAGATTATTCGCAATGCGTTTACATGTCTGAAGGGACGTCGTCAGAAAAGGTTTTTTCACTCCTAAATATACTGAAACATTAAACGTGATTTGATCTTTAATTCATCGGGATCTCTGCGCACATATTCCACAAGCTACCCTGGCACCGGTAAACACTGCAGACCACGTTCAGCATAGACAGCCGCACCCAGATAAAAAGCTCCGACCAATCAGCTGAAACGAGGCTGAGTTACATACAAACTGCTTTACCTGCCAAAATATTGTTCATTCTGTGCAGCCGGTCTTATGATTCACATAACCTGCCATACTGCATCAAGAGTGACACCACTATTCAATGTTACAGCTCCGTTTCATGTGCCAGCTCCTTGCACTGTAACGCGGCGTTATCACACTTCAGAGGCCCTTCCAGTGTCTAAGCCCCCCATGCCTGTAGGCCACCTATACACAATCCCCCCATGCCTGTAGGCCACCTATACACTGGCCCACCCCGCGCCTGTAGGTCACCTATACACTGGCCCCCAAATGCCTGCAGGCCACCTATACACTGGCCCCCAAATGCCTGCAGGCCACCTATACACTGACCCCCAAATGCCTGCAGGCCACCTATACACTGGCCCCCAAATGCCTGCAGGCCACCTATACACTGACCCCCAAATGCCTGTAGGCCACCTATACACTGACCCCCAATGCCTGCAGGCCACCTATACACTGGCCCCCAAATGCCTGCAGGCCACCTATACACTGACCCCCAAATGCCTGTAGGCCACCTATACACTGACCCCCAATGCCTGCAGGCCACCTATACACTGGCCCCCCAATGCCTGTAGGTCACCTATACACTGGCCCCCATGCCTGTAGGCCACCTATACACTGGCCCCCAATGCCTGTAGGTCACCTATACACTGCTCAGAGCAAAGTACCAGAAACATGTTAAGAGTCCGCTTTCGATAAAGCACTAAAGCCCTGACTCTCAATGCATCCACACCCCTGATAAGTCTGCCATGGGAAGGAGTGTGCAAAGATATTCTAAAGACATAGCATGCCAGGCAGGGCAATTGCGCAGCAGGATTGGCGGATCACTAGAATACACAGGTTACATTACACATCCCTTTGGCAGGTAAAGCAGTTTAGCTGTTTGGTCGGAGTCGTCCTTTAAGCTTATGTTAGAAAAGGCCAATAGAAGAATGATTAGCTTGCAGCAGGAGGAATGTCTGTGTCACCACTCTCTGCAAACAGATAAGATCGGGGATTAACCTGATCAGCTGACAGGAAGTAGCTGACAGTTCACCGGCGGCTCTGATTATAAAGTTATTAGTGGTTTTATAGCGCCAGCAGCCTGGAGATCAACTTTACAAGCTCAGTCACCTGTCATTATGCCCATTGACAACTCGTGTGCCGTACTGCAGACATCGAGCTGACGCATGTCAACAGCTGAAAGACAAGTCTCCGCGTGCCCTGTAGTGCATGCCGGGATTTATAGAACTATAGATTAAAAAATTGGCAATTTGACAGCCAGCGGTCCAAAATAAAGGACTTTACAAGTTCCCTTTAATCCCGGTCTGGACAGAAAAACCTTCTCTAGCCAACTTACAACTTGTCCCTTGGCCCACTATCCCTACACCAGGGGTAGGCAACCTCGGTACTCCAGCTGCTGTGGAACTACAAGTCCCATGAGGCATTGCAAGGCTAAAATCCCCAGACATGTCTACTAGAGGCACGATGGGATTTGTAGATACAACACAGCTGGAGTGTTGAGGTTGCCAACCAGGGCAACTCCAGCCGTGCTTTAACTACAAATCCCAAAATGCCTCTGTCTCTGGGAGTCATGCCTGTAACCGTCAGTCTTGCAATTCCTTATGGGACTTGTAGTTCCACAACAGCTGGAGAGCCAAAGGTGCCCACCACTGGCCTACACAGTGCTTACATCACTACCTGGAATTGTGGGTAATTGTTCAAGACAATTCAAGCTGTTTAGCGATATGCTGGGGCTCATTCTATGCATGAAGATCACATTAAGGACATGCATAGAAATACAGATTGACCTCCACCCATAGCACCCGCTACAAGCACAGACAACCACCATCCAATCTGACTGCTGCGCGGACCAGCTAAGGAGCGCGGACCAGCTAAGGAGCGCGGACCAGCTAAGGAGCGCGGACCAGCTAAGGAGCGCGGACCAGCTAAGGCGCGCGGACCAGCTAACGCACGCGGACCATGAAGACCACATTTTTGTGCATTAGTTGTATGCAATGTCTGAGCGGTCCCATCTATCAGGTCGTCATCTCCCCATGGGCTCTAATCAGCTCTTTGCATTGACTGCGTTTCCCAAAAGACAAAACAGTTTCCTCCAAGTTGTTAAAGGATTTTTGGACCTGGAATGTGATGACTGTCATTTGTATTGCTTAAATCTTAAAGATACGACCTCGGGATAGAATGTGCTGATTGAAGAGTTACAATCTGGAAACCATATAATCTTATCTGCTGCTTGGGAGACATTTATAGAATGGGATTGCAAAATCCACAATGAATGAATGACTCTGCAGAAGCACATAAGCGGCCAGGACATCCTCCTCAGGTGAGGTCATAGATGACGGCCATCATGTGATGATCGCCAACCAATAGTGAATTTTCATCCATAGAGAACCCTGTACATTGACAGTTGATTGGCTGGTGTGGGCTACACTACGACGCATACTCCCCTACTCCTGACAATCTACCTTAGACCGGGGCAGGCAAACGCCGGCCCCCCAGCTGTGCTTTAACTACAAATCCCAACATGGTTCTGCAAGTCTGAGTCTTGCAATGTCTCATGTGAGTTGTAGTTCCACAACAGAGTTGCCCACTGCTGCCATGAGGTGTTGCAAGACTAGCAGCCACAGCCAAACGCCCAGAAGCAGATGCATGATGGCATTGGTCGTTCCACCACAGCCGCAATGAGGTGGTTGCCTTCCCCTGTTTTAACCATGTGGTGCACCTAGGAGGGGTGGAGGGAAACAGCCTCCCTTTATGGGTAAACAGCCCGTATTTGGGCTTTAAGGGCTAGTTCACACAAACCAGTGCGTTCCAGCCCGATTCTGGCTTAAACGCACTGTATCATACAGCGGCCGGCTTACTTCTGCTGTGGGGCGGCACATTGAAGTGAATGGCACCGCAGCCACACCCCCAGGCCACAATGTTATCGGCCGCACGGTAACATGTGGCACATCAGTGAGTGCGTTCCGGTCAGAATAAAATAGCGCTTGCAGCATTTTTTCTGACCGGACCGCAGGCATTGATGTGGCTTGCGTTCCCGTGCTGCCAACTGCATTGCGGCCGGAGGCCTTGACTACGGTGCCAATGAGTTCAATGCACCACCACACCCCCCTATAGCCCCACAACAAAGTGAGCCGGCCAGAATCGGACCGGAACGCACTGTGGCTGGTGTGAAGTAGCCCTAACCGCAACATTTATCCTAAGTCCTGCAGGCAGCTACCCCTTAGAACAGGGGTGGGCAACTCTGGTCCTCTAGCCGTTGTGGAACTACAAGTCCCATGCGGAATTGCAAGACTGACAGTTACAGCCATGACCTCCGGAGGCACGTTGGGATTTGGGTTGTAAGTCTGGAAGGCCAGAGTTGACCACCCCTGCCTTAGACAAAAGAGCAGCGTCCTCACCAAGCCATCCAGAACCCCCGTACCTTACTGCTTCATAACAAGTCTGCATTACCAGCACCAAGATTGCCTGACTGGTCCGCCTATAACCTTGAAGATAATTCCAGTGTTTAACCCCCATACATAGAAAGAGAAGACTGTATACAACTTAGCTTTCAGGAGGTAGCATGTGACATCTCTAGAACAAAGCGGAGTTTTAACAAAGATGGCATTTATATATCCAATTCCCAAAACAGAAAAGCCATTGGTAATGAGCGGGATACACAATGTTTAGGGATACATTGTTATTAAATAGCACATTTCATGCACACAAAGCTGGCACCCCAAGACGGGCGGACATGACAGGATGTTCCAAGAAAATTTTGGGGGGTAAAACAAAAGCCCTTTAATTAAAAATTATTGATGGAGCTTAACAGTCACCCCAAATAAATTTTATACCAAGCTCTCTTCAGTCTCAATGAGAACCCCGGTAAGATTCGATTAAAAACCAAAAAAAAAAACCCCGGCCTTTGCAAACTTGAACCGTGGAGCTGTTGAGGGGCACGCAGTGCAAGCTGAAACTTGTAGTTCCTCTACAACTCTGGGGCGATAAGCAAGCAAAGGCTGGTTGAGCAGCATAAGATTCACACATATTACAACAAAGTGTTCAGAAGAAAAAGTTGACCTAAAATTATTATACAGGTTAAAAAAAAAAAAACATACAATCTTGTACCCATAATGGAAGTCGTGTCCATCAGGATTCGCTAGCAAAAGGAACAGCAACAAGACAACTCGTTTCTGTAGTGATTACATTTGATTGTGCCACCAGTGACAAAATCCATGTGATATGGGCCCAAAGTTGCACAAACGGGCAGAAATATACAAGTTCTTGCGAGCAAAATACACTATTGCTAAGAATCTGACCGATGACCATCACACCTAATGGCGGACATCCCTCCAAATGAGTTCAGTGTGTTTCCAGTGAAGGGTCTGTTAATACTACGTCATGCAAAGACATTGTACACAACTGTGCTCTTCAAACCTTGTGGTCACAGTTTGGGGAAGGCCCTTTTCTGTTCCACCATGACTGTCCCCTGTGTACAAAGCCAGCTCCATAAAGACATGGTGTGACCAGTTTGGGGGAAGACCCTTTTCTGTTCCCGGTGTGCAAAGCCAGCTCTATAAATACATGGTGTGACCAGTTTGGTGTGGAGGAACCCGAGTGTCCTGCACAGAGCCCTGACCTCAACCCTACTGAGCACCATTACAACCCAGGGCTCATCATCCATCAGTACCTGACCTCAACACTACTGAATACCTTTGGGATGAATTTGAAACCGGATTGTGAGCCAGGTCTTCTCATCCAACATAAGTATCTGACCTCAAATGTTGAATGGGTGCAAATTCCTACCCAGATCCAAAATTTAGTGAAAAGGTCTTCCAACAAGGCTGACCTTACAAATGGCCACAGCCACCCACCAAAACCTTGGGTCTTCCCTGAGGGGTGTCAACTCCATACCAATGCCAAATGGTTTTGGAAAGATGTCCACAAAGTTGACATAGGTGTGACAGCCAAGCGTTCAAAAACTTTTGCATGTATAGTGTATAAGAAAAATCTCAGTTTCCCTTGCACTGCTCATAGCAAGCCTGCCCTTACACCATTACAGCAGCGCTCCTCACAGGGGAAATAGGAAAATGTGCTCGTTGACCAAGTGCTTGTGTGGGTGCAATTAGCACTGAACAGCGTCTGTTCTAGACTATGAATCCAAAAAGACAATTTAGAGGTGCTGGCTACAGAGAGACGTACAATAGAATGCCTCTTATGTAGATCTACCAGCGGCCCACGCGTGATGAGCATATTCAGCATTTGCTAGGAGACTATAAAGAACAAAAAATAAAAACCTCCAATCAAGTAACTGCAAACATGACATTTATTCCAGGGAATCCCTCAATGCAAACATTTCTCTATTTTTAGTTATTTCTTCATACTTAAGAGCTGGACAAATCCCGGGAGCCAGTAAGCCAAGGCTCCTTAAAAATCACAGCTGGTGCACAAGTTTTGAGGTTCTCTAGTTGTCAATGGCTGAAACAAAACCCCGCTGGCTCCCGGATTTTATATTAATTTGTCCACCTCCTTCCTTAAAGTATATGTAAAGCCAAAACTTTAGCTTTGATGGTGTACAGTAGGGTTAGTATCTCTCGTTACCATTGCAGTTTGCACTGGAGAGATTTTATTTCGCTACCTGTCCTGATGACCAATGGCTCTGGTACAAAAAGTGATGTGGAAAAAAAAACAACAAAACATTTGAGTTGTTACAGGAAGAGGTCAAATCATCCAATGGGAATGCCTGTTCTGGTAACAAGAGGGGATACCACCTTGTTTTGGAGAGATCGCCTTACTTCCCCGATGCGTCTCTGGGACAGGAAGTGAGTAATATCTGATGGCACACAAACTTACAGGGGTACCATCTACTCCCTACCCTACTGAACAAAGTTTTGGCTTTACATATACTTACGACAAATCCCGGGAGCCAGGAAGCCAAGGCTCCTTAAAAATCACAGCTGGTGCCCAAGTTTTTAGTTTCTCTAGTTGTGAATGGCTCAAACAAAAACCCAGCTGGCTCCCGTATTTTACATTTGTCCACCTCTGCCTTAAAGTATATGTAAAGCCAAATCTTTAGCTTTGATGGTGTGCAGTAGGGTTAGAATCTCTGATCCGATTGCAGTTTACACTGGAGGTGTTTTTTTTCGCTAACCTGTCCTTATGACCAATGGCTCTGGTACAAAAACGAATTGGGGGAAAAAAAACATTTGAGTAGTCACAAGAAGAGGTCAAATCATCCAATGGGTAAGCCTGCTCTGGTAACGAGAGGGGATACCCCCTTGTTTTGGAGAGATCGCCTTACTTCCCGATGTGTCTCTGGGACAGGAAGCGAGTAATATCTGGTGGAACACCAACTTACAAGGGTACCATCTACTTCCTACCCTACTGAAAACAGTTTTAGGCTTTACATATACTTACGAAAAATCTCAGTGTTAAAACATTTTGCTTTAAAAACAAGGAGCTGTTGAACACCCTGGATAGTACCGCTCCTTCATAACTTATGTTCCCGTACCCTGTCATACACAACAGCACCACCCAAGTCTATATTCAAGCTGAGATTTGGTCTTCCCCCAGTCCATATGTGCTCTGGATTTGGATCCATATCTGTGCATGCATGCCTCATAGAGACATGATCAAATGTTTTTGGTAGGGTGGTTTATATCGTTTTTATAAATTTTAAACAATTATTGGGCTATGCTAGGTGGCCCTTTTTGCATACAATGATTAGTGGTGCTCTCCATTTGTAAAAAAAAAAAAGAAGTGATGCAAATTTTTAGGTTGCAGTTAAATAATTTCAGGAATGCTAAAAATTTACAATCTGTCCCGCCGACGCGGGTTAAATCATAAAAATCGGATATAATTATAATTTACAATTATTGGCTCATTACAGTAGCTGTGCTATTAGAATTGGCTTCAGTGACTCGCGGTCCGCCCCCCACAGCGACCCCCATGCCAAATCAAATGGAAATAAAGTGGTTATTGGCTAAAAAAATACAAAGAGCTACATTCTCAGAACACATCATGGTCGCTGCATCTGACAATTTGCACTTTTTTAAAGTGTCGATAAATAGCCAGAACCCGGCACAAAAACAGATCTTCCTTTTGTTCGTCTATGGAATGTAAAACACACACTTAAATTTAGTTTTTTCGTTGTCTTCCTTCATATCACAAAAATAGAATAGTAAGCTTGGAATAAGATTACAGTGGAGGGAATAAACTATACAATATATTTTCTTTAAAAAAAAAAAAAGATTTTGCATGTAGAATGTCACACAGATCGTAAGGTAACGAAAAAAAATATATGTGCAAGTGGCGGTTTGACGACCGCCGTTCACAGTGTGATTACGGTTCCATCTTCCTCTAAGATCTGAGTCTCGTGGTTATTGGAAATGAGGTCCAGGCTGCCTCTGCTGGCAGATAAGTGCATGGTGTAAGGTGGTATAAATCCGTTTTGCGGCGATTCGTGATAGGAATCATGATGCGTGAGGGAATCCAGGCTCTCTGAGGACGGGGCGGCCTTAGGGATCTGCTGCGGCTCGCCGGATTCCTCGATGATAATGTCCTCCTCGTCGCTATCCACTTCTTCAGGGTGGTAGTTCTGGATGAATTGCTGCGGCTGCGCGTTGCTGTACATGCTCGTGCTGCTGTCGGTGGACTGTCCAGAGCTGCCGGAGTTACGGCTGTTCCGTACCACGTTGTTTCGCTGGTTGGCCGGCCTGACTGTTATGATGAGGTTGTGACTGTTGGCGATCATCATGTCGGTCACTTGGTCCAGGGTCTTCCCAGACACTTCGATGCCATTGACCTCCAAGACCTCATCATTAACAGCAAGCAATCCAGTGCTCTGGGCCAGGCCCCCGGGAACCAGTCTAGAGATAAAAATACCAGGCACTTTCTCCAGGCCATGTGGCGTCACCCGAACGCTGGAACCATCCCGAATGTAGAACCCGAGGGGCTTGTCCATGCCGTGTTTGTAGAGGCGCACCCTGCGGTGGGTTTCGGGAAGGATGTCGACATCGATGATAGACGAAACCGGCCTGAAGTCACTCGGCATGCCAATGACCAGGTGCGGCTTCTTTTTGACGACGTCAGGCCGCAGCACCGTCTGAAGGACGGTCTTCTTTTTGGTTAAAGTATCTGTGCCATAGGCGCTGTAGTCCGCCTCCTCTGCAAAATGAGAGAAAGGAGAAATATTAGGATTTGTTATTTAGGACTGCAAGGAAATAAATTAATTCAATATAAAAATTCATAAAAAGAATTAACACGGATGACCTGAACACCATCGACTTGGCAACTGGCTCATGAAATCTCTCCACAGGGCTCCTCGAAAAGATATTAGTAAGCTTGAGAGTAAAAATGGACAGCCCATCTCAAACTATTACTCCTGGCAGCAATAACCATCACAAGTTTTACTTAAAAACCACACAATCCATATTATAAATGATGTATGAAGCTGGCACTGGTTACAAATCTGTGCTTGAAGGTGAAAGCAGCCGCCTCACAGTGAATGTCTCAAGCAAACTCCAACATCAGCTACCGAAACATAACTGAATGGATTTACACTAACAGCAACGCAAAGCTGGTTTTGCAGCACTTGTTTTGCTTTATGGCTTAGGCGGTGGTGTGAAAGAGGTTAGTAAAAAGCTAATTTTTCAGCTTGAAAGTTATACTGAACAATGAAATATGTAACGTGAGGAAGGAAGAGAGAGAGGCATGGAGGGCGGCCGCACGAGAGAGGCATGGAGGGGGGCCGCACGAGAGAGGCATGGAGGGGGGCCGCACGAGAGAGGCATGGAGGGGGGCCGCACGAGAGAGGCATGGAGGGGGGCCGCACGAGAGAGGCATGGAGGGGGGCCGCACGAGAGAGGCATGGAGGGGGGCCGCACGAGAGAGGCATGGAGGGGGGCCGCACGAGAGAGGCATGGAGGGGGGCCGCACGAGAGAGGCATGGAGGGGGGCCGCACGAGAGAGGCATGGAGGGGGGCCGCACGAGAGAGGCATGGAGGGGGGCCGCACGAGAGAGGCATGGAGGGGGGCCGCACGAGAGAGGCATGGAGGGGGGCCGCACGAGAGAGGCATGGAGGGGGGCCGCACGAGAGAGGCATGGAGGGGGGCCGCACGAGAGAGGCATGGAGGGGGGCCGCACGAGAGAGGCATGGAGGGGGGCCGCACGAGAGAGGCATGGAGGGGGGCCGCACGAGAGAGGCATGGAGGGGGGCCGCACGAGAGAGGCATGGAGGGGGGCCGCACGAGAGAGGCATGGAGGGGGGCCGCACGAGAGAGGCATGGAGGGGGGCCGCACGAGAGAGGCATGGAGGGGGGCCGCACGAGAGAGGCATGGAGGGGGGCCGCACGAGAGAGGCATGGAGGGGGGCCGCACGAGAGAGGCATGGAGGGGGGCCGCACGAGAGAGGCATGGAGGGGGGCCGCACGAGAGAGGCATGGAGGGGGGCCGCACGAGAGAGGCATGGAGGGGGGCCGCACGAGAGAGGCATGGAGGGCGGCCGCACGAGAGAGGCTGACAACTATATTCTGTGGTTGTTAGGGGTGGCACAGGCACTTTGCAGTCGTGTCTTTGCTCTTGAAGAATGGTTACTGGCAGATGGCACTGAGGAAGGTGGCAAGCACAGTAGCGTAGTAAGTTGTTAGGTACCGGGCAGGAAATATAGGGACACACATCCAGTGCTAAAGATGGATAATGATTAGTAGGAGAGACATCTAGGTTAGTCACATACATACAAAGTTATACAATTAGAGAATGACTGTTGGATTAATCAGCAGTCACCTTTACCCTATATGACTGGATATGACATCATGACTCAAGAAGGCCAAAAAAATTCAAGATCTGTAATAAAAGTGAGCTCACGGGTTGATAGTCAGTAATGAGTATGCCAGGATACCCATTTCCCAATACACAGGAGTGGCACGGTTACTTCACTTCCATAGATGGGAACAAAAATGTACCACATTAAATATTTGCGTACTTACAGCCTCCTCCTATAGTTTTTGTAAAGTTTTTGTCCGTTTTCCTGCATGAAAACCCATTTTGGGTATAACCCCCTTTCTTTCCTATGTGGATTGTGTTTATAAAGGGCCCATTTGCAACCGCAACTGCATTACAAAGCCCATAAGGGTGGCTGAATACAGCCCAAGCACAGCAAGTGTAGGGCTCGGGCATCACTTGCGGCGGCGAGGTGCCAGTTTAAGCGCAGTTCCAGGTTTCACCCGCTGTTCTTGGAGAAACACCCGACCGGTTATATGGACGTAGAAGTTTATCAGGCACTGCAGAAAGCTTACGGCGGCAAGCCCTCAGCAGCCGAAAATAGATTACGAGAGAGAACAGAAGTCCACACCTAGCTATAACTATAACAAAGATAACGGCCATCGTAAGGTTTGTACACGTGTGGGAACTTTTACATTCTGTCCATGTGATTAGGAAAACATTGCATGTGCAAACCTGTAAAGTACCAATTCTGTCATTTACTGAAAATGCAATAACAGGAAGGGAGTGTGGGGTCCGGGAATCTGAGCATGGGGGGGTAAGCGGAGATGGTTAAAGAACAGGTAAGGGGGCCTGTTTCTTCTCACAGGCCGAGACTGGACAATATCCACTCAGCTGGGGTCGTGCAGCACTGTGCCAGGATCCAGACATTCCTCAAAGTCTTAAATTCCCAACGCTAGCAATCTGACAGCAATGCCCCCCTCCGCCTCCCACCTGCCATTAACTGGAATCCCTACAGATGTCTACAGCTGGATCTCAGCCCAATAACTAGCAGGCTTCCAGTGTTGGCGTGTCCTTTCAGCTTTGGAGGAACCGCAACTCCAAGCATGTTACGGTCCATGTAAAGCCTGTCAACTGAGGGAACTCAAAATCCCGGGTAATTTTTGTTGTAAAGTAACCTTGAGAGGCATTTCTCTGATGTCTGGTCATATGACCAACGCCAAGGTATTGACCCATGTGGTCTGTGTAAATCCCACGAAAGGAGCAGCAGCCCCCTCCAATCCCACGAAAGGAGCAGCAGCCCCCTCCAATCCCACGAAAGGAGCAGCAGCCCCCTCCAGTCCAATGGACAAAGCAGCACCCCTCAAGTTAAGTTGAAGCCTGCGTTGGACTTGACATAAGTCAGCTAGACACTAGTTTGGCATGTCAATGAAGGGCTTTGCGTAAATAAATTATAATTACAGTTATCCGCAGCGGGACAAAGTGTAATCTATAATTATCACACTATAAAAAGTAATTCAAGTCAAATTAAGTTTCCACTTTGTACCCAAGACAACAGGAGTAAACTTTACAATAGGCCAAGACGAACTTTGTACACTGCACACATGCTGCAATTCCTGGCTTTACCTTTTTTTTTACTGGCATAACAGATTGGGAAATGGCAATATACTAACGGTGCCAGGCCGTGAAACCTTACTCCCAATCATCCATCATTCTGGCCACTTTGTTGGAAGACCTACCACCATCTTTTACAGCCCTACATGTTTCTCGGGGTAACCGCGGGGCAGCACAGTGGCGTAGTGGTTAGCGCTTCTGCCTTGCAGCACTGGGGGTCCCCGGTTCGAATCCAGGCTGGGTCACTATCTGCAAGGAGTTTGCATGTTCTCCCTGTGCTGGAGGGTTTCCTCCGGGTACTCTGGTTTCCTCCCACACTCCAAAGACATGCTAGGAGGTTAATTAGCTCCTCTCTAAGTTGGCCCTCTATGTATACCTGTGAGATAGACCTTGTAAGCTCCTTGAGGGTAGTAAACCGATTTGAATGTGCAACTATGTCAAGTGCTGCGTAAATTGTCAGCGCTATATAAATACCTGTAATTAATAAACCGTACAAGAACGGTGGACAGATAAATATATAAGTATAATAGTATATAAAAGTATAAGATAGATAATATATACAAGTCAGAATCCAGTACTGTATCCAGTAGGTCATTTTAGTAGCCAGCACTATTGGTATCTTGGTAAAACCTGAAAATGTAGGAGCCAGCTGTAATTTTAGGGAGCATTGGTTACCTGGCTCTGCAGTATTAATACACCCCTGTGGGTAAACCAAGACTCCTTTCAGGCCACATTACTAGAATGCCCCCTGGTTCACAAAGGGCAGCAACGCAAGAGGGTTCCAGCAGCCATTTTCACCCAGCATACAGGTGCAATCTATGGGGAGAAATTCTCTATGGAAACAATTGCAGTAGGAGGCAAGAAAGGTGATCCAAATACGAGGACAACTATTGTAAATGCTCTATTCACCTTAGATAGCCCAAAAACTTCCAGAAACCATCTTAAAGCTCATTTATAATGGGCCTTTAAAAAAAAAAAAAAATAGCGTTTCCACCTTCACATCATACGTAGAAATTTTCCCTCAGTGCACTGAAGAGGTTTAACTTTTCCAAGTCAATGGCAACGATGGGCTGGTAGAACATGGCTGGGACAGAGATGAAATGTAGTCTTCCTGAGCTATGGTTTGGTAGGACAAACGCAAAGCTGGGAACAATGCTAACCGATGACTACCGTGTTTCCCCAAAAATAAGACACCGTCTTATATATTTTTTTTTTGGCTCAATAAAAAACACACTGGGTCTTATTTTCGGGGTAGGTCTATTTTTTAATGTATTTTTTTAATGTTCAACAATCATCACTTATTCATGTAGAAAAGTCTACATGTATCATGTACAAAAATAGGGTGATCAGGGGTGCCGTAGCTTTCCAAGAGCAATTTGGTAACCAATCGCTGGCCAGAATGAGCTTAGAGCACTTTCATTATCGACTCCTAACAGGCGGAGTGCATTTGTTATCACTCCGTCTTTGACAGGAGCCGGCACTATAGAGGAGGCATCGGCTTATGCGGCTCTGCTCCCTCCGGTGCCGCCTCGCTTCCTCTAGCGCTGGCTTTGCTGGCACCGCTGATTCTCTCCTGCCTCTCCCGTGGCTCTTCAAGTTCCTCCTTATGCCACCACCGGCCCTGGGAATGGTCACAACTAGGTCTTATATTTTAGCAATTCCCCAAAAATAGTACTAGTTCTTATTTTCGGGGTAGGTCTTATTTTCAGGGAAACAAGGTATCAGCACAGAAAGCAAAGGAGGTTATACACTTTGATTTTTGGCAGAAACAGAAGGTATTTTATTGCACTTACTACATATTTAAAAAAAAAACTAATAGTATATTAAACACCCCAGAAGGGAGCAAATTGTTAAGGTTTACATACACATTAAAGGAGAACTATGGGGTTAAGGCTTTTCCCCATAGTTCTCCTTAGGGTAACGGGAGGACACAAACTAGCGTCCTCCCGTCACCCTAAGCTCAGTATACCGCGAGCTGTAGCTCCCTATATACTGAGACGCCGCAGCTGAAGCGGATCCCGACAATTATGTCTGGATCCGCCCAGCTGCGTGAGTGACAGCTGGCTCCGCCTATCTAGAGGCAGAGCCAGCTGTACCCGCATTTTTGGTTGCTGGGCCCCCAGTGCGTCCCTGCACCTTATTATGAGGAGTTGGCTACCTCCAGGTACACCTGCATGCAATTTATCGACTTCATTAATATGCTCACACTTGGGAGACTCAGATACATAGAGTTAGGACCACACTTTGCAGAGGTGCCTTGGAGCGGCGGTGCGGCTTCTACCTATTTAACCGCTGATTCTCTCCTGCCTCTCCCGTGGCTCTTCAAGTTCCTCCTTATGCCACCACCGGCCCTGGGAATGGTCACAACTAGGTCTTATATTTTAGCAATTCCCCAAAAATAGTACTAGTTCTTATTTTCGGGGTAGGTCTTATTTTCAGGGAAACAAGGTATCAGCACAGAAAGCAAAGGAGGTTATACACTTTGATTTTTGGCAGAAACAGAAGGTATTTTATTGCACTTACTACATATTTAAAAAAAAAACTAATAGTATATTAAACACCCCAGAAGGGAGCAAATTGTTAAGGTTTACATACACATTAAAGGAGAACTATGGGGTTAAGGCTTTTCCCCATAGTTCTCCTTAGGGTAACGGGAGGACACAAACTAGCGTCCTCCCGTCACCCTAAGCTCAGTATACCGCGAGCTGTAGCTCCCTATATACTGAGACGCCGCAGCTGAAGCGGATCCCGACAATTATGTCTGGATCCGCCCAGCTGCGTGAGTGACAGCTGGCTCCGCCTATCTAGAGGCAGAGCCAGCTGTACCCGCATTTTTGGTTGCTGGGCCCCCAGTGCGTCCCTGCACCTTATACTCTTTACAAACGAGACCGTATATCACCCCTATGACTTTTGTTTAGATCATCAAGTTGAGTAAACATTTATATACACAAAAAAGAATGCAGAACTAAAGCACGCTGCATAATGTCTTTGTCCTTATGTGCCCTTTACCATGGCAGGAAGACTCAGCACCTGCTGGTCATCTGCCAAATACACAATTGAAGTGTACATCTCAAGCTGGGAGTTCCAGAGACTCCATTATCTGCCGCACTAACAATGCCTCCTGTTATGCAGAGCCAAAACGGCCACCTTATTAAATATATATACCCCCCACCCGCATCAAGGACGGCCTCGTCTGGAGGTAGACGTTAAGTGAAGGTTGCCGGATGTCTAACCACTTACAAAAAAAAGGTCATATGATTTTTGTTTTTTCCTGTGAATGGGATACAGAATACAAATCAATGTGTTTAATTAAAATAAGTTATTTATTGCGTTGCATGTTTTTAGCTTGCTCAGAAAATGATGGTGATGTGGGCCCGCAAGATAATTTGGGGTGATTAGTCATTAGACCAAACATTGATGCAGTCCTGCCTCCAATTTACTGAACAGAAACACAGGTGACACCGAGTCGCCCTTTGCTACTTCGACTTCTAGCCAGGAGGACCCTGTCCGCATCAATGCCCTTACCTGGTGGACCCAGTACACAAAACTCCCAATTATGACTGGACTTCTGAAGTCTCTGAAGTGAAGGAGTCTGAACTTCCAGCAAACTAAATACACACAGCTGCTGTTTTATATGCAAAAGTACATATCTGCCCATCCAGTCCTGAGAATTGCACGGCCCTGCACATAGCACAGTGCTGCCTGGCAGGGCAGGAGACCCGATTTTACTTTAATTAGGACTTGAGCACCAGCTGCCAGGGGAGCAAGGAATACGGTA
Organism: Nanorana parkeri; assembly: GCF_000935625.1. Taxonomy (NCBI): domain Eukaryota; kingdom Metazoa; phylum Chordata; class Amphibia; order Anura; family Dicroglossidae; genus Nanorana; species Nanorana parkeri. The sequence continues at coordinate 457,334 of NW_017307214.1, forward strand.
TTTGTAGTATACTCCGTGCCCCACTAGCCAAATGAATGTTTAATCCAGAGAAAGGCAACCCTGGCACTGCAGCCGTTGCTTAACTACAAGTCCCATGGGGCATTGCAAATCTAAGCCACTGGAATGACTACCAGAGGCAAAGGCATGATGGCATTTGTGATTTCACCACAGCTAGAGTGCCAGGGTCGACTACCCCTGATTTAACCCATGCAGTGTAAGGGGGGACTTAGGGTGGAAAGACCCCACCGCATAATTGTAAAAGCCGGGAGCAGCGATGTTTATCTCCAAGCCCAGCAGACAGCTTCTTGCACTAAGGAAACGGGGACCCGGTCTTGCTGGAATAAAGCATACGTTAGTGAACACTGTGGGTTAATGCACACCGGGAACAAAAGCCACTTGTGTCCCCCTTCCCTGACTAATGATTACAAGAACAGAGCACAAGGGCCTCTGGCACAGATCCCAAACTCAGCATATGAATGACAGAAAATAATCTAAGCGTCAGCACCTCCCAACTCTGGACAGCTGGTTAATAAGTTTTAAACTTGACAGTCAGAACAGAATTCATGTCCAACTTCGAGGGAAAGTCGAAGCGTAAGAGTGCAAATAACTAACCATGTCCACTGCCCCCCACAACACCTGAAATTCAGCACAAATATTTTCCAGCAACTATACGCAAATAAAACGTGCCAACAAAATGTCCCTGCTTTGGATATGACCGACTTACGTTACCAATAGTTAACAGGTCAAGCTGCAACTGATATTCAACGCACACAAGATATTCAAGAATGATCGAAAATCTGGCCCACCAGTGCCCAGCACACAGCCAACCATGGCCCGCCAGTGCCCAG
>NW_017307214.1:459184-464548 GCF_000935625.1 Nanorana parkeri
ATGGCCCACCAGCGCCCAGCACGCAGCCATGGCCCACCAGCGCCCAGCACGCAGCCATGGCCCACCAGTGACCAGCATGCAGCCATGGCCCACCAGTGCCCAGCACGCAGCTATGGCCCACCAGCGCCCAGCACGCAGCCATGGCCCACCAGCGCCCAGCACGCAGCCATGGCCCACCAGTGCCCAGCACGCAGCCATGGCCCACCAGTGCCCAGCACACATTCAGGCATAGACCACTGTCCCCATCAGGAAAGCCTCCCTGAGAAATGCCCTGCATGCATCACTGGACAGAAGATGGCTGCAAAGAGGCTGCAGGAGATCAGCAGACCTAAGGTACAATTGAGGATGAAAACCATATTTCTTTGATACAAAATGCTTAGGCAGAAAACTCAGTTAGGGTTTGCACTTTGAGGGTTAGAAAAATGTAAAGTATCCAACATTTGGAGTGTTGCCAGTCTATCATTGTCAAAGACTAGTGATTCTCTGGATCCAAGGCTGCTCGACAAGAAAGTTGCCACCTCTCTAGATGGTCAGTAGGTTTTTATTTTTTTTAAACGAGGACAAGTTTCCATTTAGCTACTGTAGCTGTGAACTGGTAAGCGTCAGAAGGCTTTTAACCCGGCCATTAGACAACCTTCAGCTATGTATATTGATTAACATGTGCGCAGACTTCCTGACACCAAGGGTAGGATTATTTAACTAGAACGGAATGGTTCCACAATGACCAAACCTCCTACCCTGTACTAGGACAAACACCAACTACCTTGGATAAAGGTGTCTGTGCTAGCTGTGCCGATTATAAAGGATGGGGTATCTTCCTGACACATTAGAACTGAAGTGGCTTGGAGAAGCTACAGAAAAAGGTCTTCAACATTACAGAACAACTCCAGCTGAATAGGACTACTAGCTATACCATGATGTTTGACTCACCGAGAACCTTTCACGTACACACGAATGTGATGTCAGAGATTCTGAATTAGAAACCTGCTGGTCTGCTGTGAGTAAAAGTGATCAGACACGGGAGGATAAAGTTTCTCCGATGGAGGAGAATAGGTGCACCTGCAGAGCCCGGCTCTCATGCTTTATTCATCTCTGGACACGCAGGCCTGAAACAAACACTCGTTCCTAACCCATCCTACGGTCTCCTAGTGAAGACAAAAGACGTCACATGGACAAATGTACAGAGAGCGATGGGGGACTCGGACTCCCCACCTCTACATCCATCCAAGCCCGTAGATTAAAAACACGCCTTTCATTGCATCTTTGAACATTTTTCAAGCATTGCCATGAATTTGTGCTTTTGCACATTTTATTTTTGTGCGGCAACACCAGAAACAAGCTCAAGTACGCCAGATCTAAGCTTTAGCCGGAGGGCAGTTTGCTAAAACCACCATGTTTATTTTTTGTAAAGCAAAAAGGGAATTTACGCAATTTTGAAGTGACACGGGGCATTTTAAAGCTTCAATTATATTTTAGTGATGGTGTTTATATCAATGCATCTGGAAAGGCATAAGATTTGAACACAAAAAAAGCCCCTAAGAGTAAATCAGCATTTATACAAGCTCATGCTTTAAGCGTCTTATTAAAAGAGATGTCCTGTTTTCCAATAGAATTTTTGAATGACCGGTGGGCTGGATGTATTCTCAACCACTAGATTATAGCAAAGATAAAGCCAATACAAAAAGCCATTTCTCCAACCTGCAAAAGCCTGTGTATAGCTTGTTAGCTCTCATCAGTCCAAGGTATGGAAATTCTACGCTTCAACCTAGCAGGGTAACGCGACAGCAAGGAAGGGTTAAGGTTGTCCTCCAGTCTAGCAGCTTCTCCGAGAACTTTCCATGCGCGCTTTCATTGGAGGTATCCGGGCAAAAGACAACAATCTTCAATTTCCAGGTTATAAGGGTTGATGAGAAGAATTTCCCCATCAGCCGTTTCCTGAGCTGTGACCTCTTGGTGAGGTCTGGCAGGTAAAATCTGTTACACATCCACAGGACGGCTTAGTAGTCAAAGTCTACCAATGTAAGCTGTGTGTTAAGAGGTTTCACACCAACTTCAGCAGACAGCTGCCCAGGTTTAGGCCGGAACATTTTGAAAGGAGGATGGGATATGAGAAATGACCCAAACCCTCTCATCTGGGATGCAAACCAAGTAGACATTTTATAAAAAGCATAAGACTACATTTAGTGGAAATCCCATGTTTTGATGTCTGGTGCCCATCCCCTTCATTCTCCGTTGGTCCTTTTGTGACGAGCAGTCTTTTTGGTCAATAGGAAGACTACGGATGTGGAAACGAGGACGAAACTTCTTATGCAGCAAGAGTCCACAAGTGCCCACACAGAATCACGTGACAATAGATGGGCTAGTTCACACCAAATGCGTTCCAGATGCAGAGCAGTTACAGAACACATAAAAAACGCTTACAATGTATGCCAATGGTATTTATTTTGGGCTCTAGTTCACACCGCAGCATTCAGTTCAGGAGCATGTGAAAAAAACTGCAGCAAGCACTATATCTCCTGCTCTGCAAAGCTCCGAAACGCAAGCAAATGCCCTGGAACGCACTGAAAGCTCATTTAAAAAAAAAAAAAAAACACACCGGAACGTCAAAAAGCATATGTATGCGTGTGCAGAAATGCGAGCAGATCTGCTCTGCACTTGCTGTGAACAAGCCCTAATGCTGGGCACACACCTTACAACCATCGCAAGATCGTACGATCTGCCTATCTTGGACAGGCAGATCGTACTTGCGATGATCGCAAGCCGCGCCCCCCTGAGGGGCGGGCTTCCGATGACCGCAATGCCGAACGAGCAGTGTGGGCTTGCGCACACCGGCCCGTCCGGCCTTTATCTTACGAACATGCTACACACCCGCCGAACATCGTACGATGCTCGGCGGGTTTTCGAAAATGTTTGTAAGTTAGGTCGTGCGACCTTACAGTAGTAGAGGTCGCACGGCTTCCACACACCTTACGATAATCGTACGATCGCGGGATTTCCCGCCATTATCGTAAGGTGTGTGGGCACCCTTAGAATAAGCCTGCCTTTGCAGAACTCTGGGCAAAAATAAATAGGATGTATAGAAATCAAATTAATAACCATATGCACATATAAACTGTGCACACACCTGAAATTTCACATCAGGCTAGACATGTAAACAGGCAGAGATTAAGTGATTAGCACTAAATAATTTCAGAAGCCTTTCTTATCTGGGTCTAAAACAGCATAATTTAATGTGCTGGGAAAAGGTGGTGAGGAATGTTAGGAAGAGTTCAGGAAGAGGTCAGAATTGTTCCCCGAGGTGGAGCTGAGCCTCCCTATAGAAAAGTGTAGGTTCTGAAACTTGGAAACTCCATCTACATACCATGAATACCGATACTGACAAAAGGTCAAGGAGATGGAAAAGGTGAAGGCCCTCCTTTATCCAGGGTATTGTATAGCTCCGGGGTAGGCAACCACGTAAGCTCTGATTAACCTATGAAAATGTCTTCAGGTCCAGATGAGTGACTACTACTACTAGCAATAAACTGCATAGGCAACCAGAGGCCATTACATGCACCCACATTTCAGTCACCAACATCTCGCATCTCCACAACTCCACTGTTGTTGCCAGTCCCAAGATGTCACCAAGGCAGTTCCTGTGGCATCCTTGTTACAGCTAATGAGCTGCTTGTGTCACTCCTGGGTATACACAGCAGCATCACCAAGCAACATAACATAGTTTGTCCGTCCTAATTACCGGCTTGAAGGACCTGCAGACAATGGGACCTCAAAATATTCCCTCAACTCTGGCTGTGCTCACATCCCGCTACCACGTCTCGGCTCTGTACATCCAACAGCACACATACTATAACTACCATACTTGGTTCTCAATAGGATGTCCTGAGGCAATTAAAGCACTACTTAGTATTCTGTTGACTGTATGGGGTTAATATCGGATAGTTTTCGGTATATGAATTCTGTTTTTACACATGCCATTTATTTTCTTTACATTTAGATGCAGGCCAAGTTGCAAAGCAATTGTGAGTTCCGGGGCTTGGATGATCAAGCTGTACATAAGCACACTGTGCACAACTGTACGAGGGCGAGATAGTTCCGGCACAACTCCCCTCTGTGGTCTACAGCCAACTCAATTGTGAACAGCATTATACTTGTTTACATCTGATATGTTAAGTTACCGTCTTCGGTCAGTTGCGCTTTTATCTTCAGTTTCCGAAGGGGCTGCAAACAGGTTGTCCAACAGACAGCATATTCCCTGGCAGTAGTTGTAAGAATTAGAAATGTGACATTTTACATTTATATTCACCTCTTTCCAGAGATCTTCACTATGCGGTTCTGTTAGAAGTCATACATCCTTGCTTCCCTAAATGTCCTTGCCAGGTCCTCTTTAGCCTGAACGCTGCAGCCCCATTCATTCCTATGGGCAAGAGCTGTACTCTGCAGGATTGCTGGAGGTTGGCATGAGTTTGGCTCCTCATAGGACTGAATGGGGCCGCGCGCACACGCTGAAGAGGATCAGAAGCGTCTTTTGCAAAGCAAGGTTGTGTGATTCCTGAGGTGGCGACACAGTAAATCTTGCTGGATCAAGGACAAAGGTGAGCAAGTCTAGGAGGGCTGCACTCAGAAGGGTTGCAACAGTTACATAGTATTTGAGGTTGAATAAAGACATTAGTCCATCAAGTCCAACCTATTAGGATCTCATTCTAGGAGTACCCGTACCCCTGTATGTTACCTGTACCCCTGTATATTACCTGTACCCCTGTATATTACGGTCCCTTAAGAAATCGTCCAAAAGTTTCTTGAACAATTCCACATTATTTGCTGAGATCACCGCCTGTGGCAGTGAGTTCCAGACCCTAACTGATCTTACTGTGAAGAACCCCCTTCGCCCCTTGTGCTGGAATTTTTTTTCCACCAATTTTAGGTGATGGCCTCTAGTTTTTGTAACGGAGTTAATTTTAAACAGTTTATCGCTAATGTTGCTACCACCATTAAACATTTTGTACATGGAAATCATATCCCCCCTTAATCTCCTCACCTCTAATGTGAACATGTTTAAATTTAGTAGCCTCGTCTCGTAGCTCTGGTCCTCCATACCCCTAATTAGTTTGGTTGCCCTTCGCTGGACTTTTTCCAACTCAAGGACATCTTTTCTTAGTACTGGTGACCAGAACTGGACCGCGTACTCCAATTGCCTACTACATTAAATACATAAGGAATAGAACAATCCTGGATTGTAGATTCAATCCTTGTGGAAACTGAGCTCAGAACCCTGGCACTGCAAGGACATGAGGCTATTCAGTCAACGTGTTGCTCCAGGTAGCGTTATCAGTGAGGGGGGGGGGGGAGGGGGTTTAAAATTTTTCC
>NW_017307214.1:464994-484898 GCF_000935625.1 Nanorana parkeri
TCTGCGGGGGGGGGGGGGGGAAGGGGTTTCAAATATTTTCCTTTCAAAGCGGAGCCACGTGCCAAGTTTCACACGTAAATGCCTGGCTCGCCAATAAAAAGTGAAAAACAACGGCAGTAAAACTTCCTGGTCAAAGGAAAGTTTGTCTGAATGGCGTTCACATCACAGTAAGTATAATTTGGCATAGAATAGACATAGGAGGCAATGATTTGTATCGGATGGAGCTGAGCGTGTAGCTGCTCAGAATTATACAAAGCTTAGGAGGCAATGAGGACAGGAAATCCCTTCTAGAAGTGATGGACACAACTCTGTACAAATCAGAGCGCCTCCTAGAATGGGACAGACAACTCCACAATTAAAATCATTTAACCAAATATAGTGTAGAAATGACAATACCACATGAAACAATCAAGAATGAAGAAAAGCCTGTTTGTTTCAGTAGCGTTATGCTATAAGAAAAACCCCGAGGCGATATAAGTTTTGGCCTCAGCTACTCCATTGTCTTAAAGTAACTTGAGTGCGCAATCTTTTCTCGGAGATTGCGACACCTCAATAATTGAACTATTATCCTGCGGTTACTTTCGGCCGTGCCCGCTTTTCACAGAGGAAGATAAAAGCAACGCCGTTAATAAGGACCTTTCCCTTTTGAAAAATCTAATGCCCAGTGAGGGCAAAGTAACCATGTCATGGTCTGCCAAAATCTCTGCAAGGTAGTGTATGCTCACCAATGCATGCACCTTTGCTGCCTCCAAGCTTCAGTAGTGCAATATGGGTAAGCTCCGGGTGGATGATGTTACTGACCGTTCCGTGAAAGTACCTTGGGGCTTGCTGACTGGTAGTTCAGGCCAAGGTACTGCCACATGGATGCGGTCTTATGCTTAACCATACACCATTAAACAGAGTGGGGAGGCAGCAAGGAAGCATGGGCAGGTGCATATTTGCTGCTGGTGGGCAATCAGGAGGCACTATAATTTTGGTACTCAATGGGCAAAGTGCTTTTAACCCAGAAGGGAAGGCAATTCCCTAGTAGTGAAACTAAAGCTGGTCCATACACCTATAGATTATCTGCAGATTTTCTATGGTCAGGTGGAAAAAAGTGCAACAGATTCCTTCCGTCTATGCTAAACTGTGCGTATGGAGGAATCTCCCACTGGGCAAGCGTCAGTAGTACCTTGCTAGCCGGCCCTGCTGGATCTCAAAACACCTAAATGGCTGGATCCAATCAGACTGTTCGGGTATTTTGAAAGCCAGCGGGGCCGACTAGCAAAATACTGAAGCTTGGCCTAGTGGGAGATTGCTCCATCCACACAGTTCAGCGTAGATGGAGGAATCTGTTGCACATTTTCCATCTGACCATAGAACATCTGCAGATAATGAATCTATAGGTGTATGGACCAGCTTTAGACTGCTCGCCATGGCTTCCATTACTTCCTCTTAGGCTGGGTTCACACCTAGGCGTACTGAATATGCGTGTCTGTCGCGCGTTTCCGTGGGCTACTTGGCTGTATCCCAATGGAAACGCGAGACAAAAACTCCCCAAAGTACATGTACTTCTTTGGGCGTAGGCCGTTTTGTATCGCGTTCGGACGGGCGGAAATACGGCAAGGTGTGAACCATACCTATAGAAAACAATGGGATTTAGATGTTTGAGCGTTTTGTAGAGCGTTCATCGAGCGTTGAATGTGCTACAAAACGTTGAGGTGTGAACCAGGCCTTAAGAGGAGCACAGAGGATCATTTTCTGGCTCCCAAAGGCAATAGACCTATTCTGGTGCTTTTTCAATAAAAAATAAATAAAATAAAAAAAATGAGGTTTTCGAAATAGTCCTAAAGTGATATAAATAGTGTAGACCTTCAGAATAATGCAACAAAGTTCTGGAAGTAAAGTAATTGTAACAAGCATACATCACTGTGAACAAGTCAAGCAGCGCCCTCCACAATGAATCTGCTTAGGCAGCAAAGCAGAAGTGAGGGGGGGGATGCTATTCTAGCAAAAGGAACAAAATTAATAATGTTACAAAACAAACCTTCAAATATTTTCCCTGCTCAATAAAAACATGTGGTGGGGGCTCAATGACTAATATCAAGTGAAATGTTAATTCTGGAACCAAGGAAATCGCAGCATAAGGATCTTACACATCATACATCAGTATCGCAGCACATTCATCTATTAGGCAAAACAGATAAAAAATTATTTGGGTGAGATTAGCCGCGGCAAAAGCGGGAATGAGGGGTTGATCTTTGACTTCCACATCTACAATCACCTAGTAACACATTATAAAACTGGCCACAAAAATGTACTGCGCATCAATCCCGATGACTGCGTACAGACACGACCTTTAATTGGAAAGACATGACTCTTACATTGCACAGAAAAGCACAGACAACAAGGGTGCTTATACTCAATATCAGGGACATGCTTGTATGTGGGATTTTGCTAATGAAATATCATGTGCTTCCTATACTACAAGGTCAATGTATGTGGACCCCTGACCACCAGACGTATACGAGCTTGCTGGACATCCCAATCCAAAGCCATAGACATCAAAACAAGTGATTTGACTTTATAAAGTATTAAACCCTCATTAAGGTTAACATTTCCCTTGCATAGCCTAAGCCCTCGTTCACACCTAGGCGTATTGCATATGCGTGTCTGTCGCGCGTTTTTTTTACCGCAATTCGCGCGATTCCGAAGGCTACTTGGCTGTATCCCAATGGAAAACGCCCTACAAAACGGCCCAAAGTAGTACCTGGACCTTTTCAGGCGTGGGCCGTTTTGTAGCGCGTTAGGGACGGGCGGAAATACGCCAAGGTGGGAACGAGACCATTGACTACAATGCAATTTATATTTTTGACCGTTTTGTAGAGCGTTCGTCGAGCGTAGAACTCGCTACAAAACGGTCAGGTGTGAACGAGGGCTTACAAGCACACACAAGGGTGGCTCCTTAGGACCCTGCAAGGGAAAGGAGCACTCCTGAAACAGAATATCAGGACCAGGTTAATGCAAAAAACTCTAACCTACAAATCACCCAACCTTGCCTGCAGTTCTCTAAACGTCAGCTGGGTGCGCTCACAGTCCAATCATAGGATCCATGACTATTCGTTTTGGTTGATTATACAAAGCTTCATTTATCACTACACTTTTGAGTAGCCTGAGATTTGTTTTACTTTTACCTTTCATAAAATGTGTGTTATTACCCTAACCCCCAGATCACCAAACCATGCCTACAGTTCTCTAAACTTCAGCTGGGTGCACTAACAGTCCAATCATAGGACTGCCTGACCCCCTGACATATGGCGCGCGCACACACATTGGAGCAGAGATCTGTCAATCTATAGCTGATGAGCAGAGGAGCCCTTTGGTATTGAGCAACCTGTGCGCAGCTTTACACACAAGTGTTTGCAGCTGTAGTGCCAGTCAGGAGCATGCGCATAAGATTTACCCTTACTTCCTGTCCTTGTGACACAAACCAATAGCAAACAGTTAAAGGAAGTCTCCCTCTACAGCAGTGGTTCTCAACCTGTGGGTCGCGACCCAAAAGGGGGTCGCAACCCACAGTTGAGGGGGTCCCCATGTGCCTTGTGCTGCTCTAGGTAAGAGGCTCCTCAGCCTCCTCCTAGCGCAGCAGTGTCAGTTCTCCTAGATGGCGCTGCAGCAGCAGCGGCCGGGGAGGATCAGAGAGAGGGGAGCAGGCAGGAGTGAGGGGAGGTGAGTGCTTGATAACCACAGAGCCCGCACTGGGCACCACAGAGCATGCACTGGATGCCACCAGAGAGTCCCACAAGCCACCTGAGAGCCCGCAGAGCCTCCTGAGAGCCCACACAAATACTAGTATTGGTGCATCCCTAAATTTTATGGTTGGGGGTCACCACAACTTGGCAAATGATACCAAGAGGTCCCGACCCTAGAAAGGTTGAGAACCACTGCTCTACAGGTTCTACTTACATCAATCATTTTAAAGTGTTTTGCCTCAGGATCAGCTCCAATCATTCTTTTTTAAATTTGTATTCAAGTAACTTTATCAACCACGAGAAGTTAAGCGATTACCTTTTCTCTGCAGGAATATCCGCAGTAGCGGGTTGGCGGTCGTTATCGCTTTATTGTAGTTGTCGTCGTTGTTGATGGGCAGCAAGTCCCCGTGAATATCGGCGTAACCAATCAGAACATCCACGTTGGGGATCTTATGCACATGCTGGAGTAATCCATAGAACTCCTCAAACTTCCCCGGCTTGGTTCGTTTGAGAGCAAATCGCCGAAATTCTGCGCCGAACTAAACGAGGAAAACAAAAACGCTGTGATTAGTACAGAGATACTCGCAGGAAAGATTAAATTATACAATTTCCATCTTTCTGCCGCAGGCACAGAAATCATTCCCCTTCAATTATTATTCTTACATTGACACATTTGAATGCGACAGGATCAGCTTGTGTCTATTGGATAACCCTAGTCACATGGTATGCTATACCTATGTCAACTCAGAGGTCTCTTCCCCTTATTTTGTGTTTCATCACTTCAATAAGAACCTAAAATGATCATTTTTCTCTGAGGAACTCAATATGTTCTATTGGTGGAGAAAAGATTTAACCACAAAGGGCGTAGGGGATTCTTTTCAGTTAGAGCGGTTACATTTTGGAACTCGTTGCCACGAGCAGTGGTATCAGCAGAGTATTGATTCTTTCAAAAGGGCATTTAGATACCTTTCTGAGACCCCATAACATAAGGGTACAGGTACTCAAAAGCTAGACCACGAAGGGACTTGTGTGCACGCACATGCACAAAGGTTGAACTTAAAGGAGAACTATGAGGCGAGTGCTTTTCTCTCACCTCATAGTTCTAGCCGACCTGTGACAATGAGACTGTCACAGGTCGGCTCAGTAGATCGGGAGGTGAGCGAACACATACCGGCGTTCGCTCACCTCTCGATCCTGTCACGGCTCTCTGCCGTGACAGGGGAGGGGCTGGATTCCCCCCCTCCGATCCACCAGCGCTGACTGGCGGAACGGACGGGGGAGGGGGTGGGTACAGCTGGCTCTGCCTCTAGATAGGCAGAGCCAGCTGTCAGTCACGCAGCTGGGCGGATCCCGGCACAATTGTCGGGATCCAATTCAGCTGCGGCGTCTCAGTATATAGGGAGCTACAGCTCCCTATATACTGAGCTTAGGGTGACGGGAGGACGCTAGTTTGTATCCTCCCGTTACCCTTAGTAGAACTATGGGGAAAAGCCTTAAACCCATAGTTCTCCTTTAATGGACCTGTGTCTTTATTCAACCTCAAATACTATAACTATTTAGAAAATAAAAACATTTGAGCTTTCTTCTTTTGTTTTCAGTTTTGTTTTGATAAATTTGTTTCATTTTGTATTGTTTACACACAGGTAATGTTTATTTTCCCCCAGAGAGAAACTGAAACTGCTTTTCGGTCCAGATGAGCCCAGCAAGGTGCATCAGTAGTAGAATCCCTGTAAGTTATTTGCTCAGAATATGTACGCAGTATACAGTGAAACGATTGGAGAGGGTGTGAAAGCTTTCTTTGACAGGTACAGATAATTGATCAGACATCAGGAGCCAGGCAGACTGATACAGGAGCCAGTGTGACGAATTAAGGTGCCGGCAGAGCGGCGTGCCCATTAAACAGAAGAGAAATATGTACACAACACAAAGTTGTTCAAACAAATAGAGATAATGGGACTTTCCTTTAAAGAACTCTGAGCTGTATTTACAGCAACATAATAAAACTATAGCAATGTATTTAAAGAAAAAGCTTTCTACAGAGGAAAACATTTATGGCGGGGTTGCCAACCTTGCCTTCCAGCTTTACGTAAAACTACAAATCCCATTGTTCTATCTCCGGGAGTCAAGCCTATGGCTGTCAGTCTTGCAAAGCCTTATGGAACTGGCCTAAGCTTGATTTATGGGAGTCAGAGAATGAAAGTTAAAATCTAACCAAAGCTTGAATGGAAAACATGCACAATGTTTGATTTTTAAAGCTGGCTGTGATGCTATTATATTTTTCTTTAAGATTTTACATGTCGTCCCTGCCCACACAGATCTTCCTGCACCAACACCTGCTCCCAGTACAGGAAGTGAGGGTAACTTCCCTTACTCCTTTAGCAGGGGTGGGCAACTCCTGCCCTCCAGCTATGCTTCATCTACAAGTCCCGCCATGTCTCTGCGAGTCATGCCTGTCACTGTCAGTCTTGCAATGCCTCATGGGTCTTGTAGTTTCACAACAGCTGGAGGGCCAGAGTTGCCTATCCCTGACTTATAGGGACAACAGATTGCAATACATTTATTGCACAGGTTCTATGCCTTCCTTAGTCTTTAAAGGTTTAGTATTGCTGCCCATTTCCCTCTTACATTTCCTGTTCTGCCTGACCCCTATCAGACAGCAAGATTCTCCTTCAACCCATCCAGTAGATTGGCCGGGAAGCCAGCTCCATCCTGTTTAGCTGGGAAGCCGGCTTCTCTGCAATTCAACATTGAGCCAGCTAATCAGCATCTAGCCGGCCAAACAGCATCTAGCTGGCCAAACATGGAGCAGGCATCCCCGGCAATCAAGAAGCTGGGCGGCAGGTAATGACACGCCACCTGGCTTCCTGATTGGCCAGGAAGCCAGCTCCATGCTAGGGGAAGTACCTGTATCGGTACTGGTGGGAACCAAAAGATAAATATCGGTACTCGACACCGAACAACAGTGCATACCTAATACATGACCTGGATGAATGAGAACCTCCACAAGCATAGGCCAACATGAATGTACAAAAAGAGACCAGGGCCAAACAATAGCACACTGGAGCTGGTTGAGAATATTCATAACAAGTGCACCCTCAGTCTTAAGATTCCCAGATGCTAGCAAAGTACATGAACATCCCAGGGTAGGAAATTAAATTCAAGGGCCAGTCTGAGCGATCCAGGAGCCAGCAGCATTATGATAATGAGCCATTGACAACTACATACAACCTCAAAGGTAGGCACCAGCTGTAAATTTAAAGGAGCATTGGCTACCTGGAAGTGTCCAGCCCTGTGGACATCACTAATTGAGGCACTTCTAAATGACCACTGTCCAAAAATTCCTGCTCAACACTTTTACCCATCAAAGGGCAACTTCAACTAGGCTGAAAAAGCAAAAATATCCAATAACTTCAGCCTATGATGAGAAAATGTGCGTGGCACTTGTGCAATGAAAACCATAATTACGAGGGGGGGCGACAGCAGTTTAGATCCAGCAAAAGTCGAAACAAACTCATGGGCTTCCGCGTACAAAAATTCCTTCCCGTTCCTAAAAAAAAAGCCACCGAGGATAGTACAAAGATCAAAACTACTATTGTTCCCAACTTCACAGATGTTGGGCTTTTAATCTGGACACGTTATCACTTGCTCTTTTATATTTCCCAAGCTGAAACGTAGGTACCCCCAGTCTCTTATCTGAGAAGTTCCATTTGATGGTCTCAACCCTGATAAGTTTCTGTTTTCCAGTGAGTCATGGCAAGGAAACTCTTACTGTTTATCAACTAGAATCCTACGTAGGCAGTCAGAACCTTCTGTACAGCACCGACTCCTCCTCCGGGTGCCGGCTCCACACACATCAGACACACCTAGCAATGACTAAGAGGTCAACACACAGGAGTGAGAAAACACATACAGCAAATAAAAGGAAGCACAATACCTCCAGCCTGAGTCAGGCAGATGGACATAAAACACACATACACTAAATGGCTTAAGACGCATACCTCAGTCGTACCTCATCTAGAAGGTTATTGCACGTTCCGTTCCCGAGGTATGCAAGTAAATTCCAGAAAAGGAACAAAGGATGACCTTTATTTTTCTTTCCCGGTACAGATACCCTCATGCTAAACGTCACTCCACCCAAAACCAATATTTCAGTAGACTTAAACGTGTTACTTAACGCCCCCACGTCTCCGAAGTGGGAAGGAACATCGGGGATTTTACGCAACATATTACATTTACCTATATGCAGGCTGCATACAAGTGATAGCGGCAACGTCACCCAGGTCAATGGTACAAAACGAGCGGCGGCTTTCCCGTTCTACATTTAGCTCTGCTTTCCCAAAGCAGGGCTAAGTGTAAGGAAAAATACCGGCCCGGCGGCCCGAAACTGCATGTACATGGCACTTCCACACCCCTGCTACCCCAAGGCCGGGCCTCGGTTGGCCTCGTGGGAAATCCAGCCCTGCAGCTACCAGAGAGCAAGGAACAGTAAATGTTAAACCTTATAGGAACACATCCAGTCCTGTTCAAGTAGAGACGACAGACACAGGATGAGGATAACCGTGTATATGGCAAAGACTACTTGAGCTGTAAAGATTTATGTATACTTACATTACTTCAGCTCAGCACACTAAGTAAACATAATTGATCTTTGGCAGGGCCATGGGGTTCCTGTAAGACTTGAGTAGTTGCAGCTACTACAGCGCTTTACATTATCTTCTAGGCCCTGTGCTGAGCGACTTCCCAGCTGCTGAGCAAACACAGGAGGTCCTTCGCTCAGCAGCCAATCAGCAAACGGAGAGGGGGATTAATCAAAACTGGTGCAGACAACATCTGGAGCACCTGTGCATGGTAACCAGCTTCTTTCGTTCATTTTCCACTCTTAACTGATCTGGAGAAGCCGATTGGTTGCCATGCACAGCTGCTCCAGTTTTGATAAATATCCATCTTCGTATTTATCAATGGATACAAGGCACTCTCTGATTGGTTAATAGCTACGGGCTTCTGTTGTGTTTCCGTACCTTTGATAGGGCTGCCTCCGGGTGAGCCTGCTGTTTGTGCATTGCTATAGATGTCCCATAGGTAAACCCAGATCGTTTAGACCAGGGCTGGACAAATCCCAGGAGCCAGGTCGCCAATGGCCCACAAAATAAATACAGCTGGCACCTAACTTGTTATGTTCTCTAGTTGTCATTGGAGCAGTCTCTTCAAGAATGCTGCTGAATTACGGTTTGGACAGACGAGCTCTGGAATGTCATACTAGCCTGCTGCACCCCCCAAAGTTTAAAGTTAAGCCATACACTAGGCAAATTTCAGTTCATGAACCAGCCAAAACTCACACAGTGGGTACCCACTGTCGTCATCCTTCCGGCCGGCATCCCTTGATCAGAAGATTAAAAGGAGCCGGTTGGAAAATGTTCAAACGCGGCTTGCAGTCAAACAGCTGCAAGCACAGTTCGAGTATTCTGACAGTGACCGCGGTCATAACACAAAAGGAGACAACGGGGGATTCCCCCATCAAGGCTAAAAGAACGGAGGAATCTGTTCTATTTTTCAGCCCATTGGGTTGAATGAAAGAAACAAGTGTATGGCCAGCATTAGGGGCCTCGCTTATCAGAGGTACCTTGACCCCGGCAGTGTGGCTTCCAAGTGTATTTACAAATACATGCAACTAAACCTGAGCAATGAAAACTTTTTGCTGGCAAGTTTGAAAGCATGCCGGGGACCATTTATTGTCAGGATATATAACGCGCATTCCCCTGGTTTTAAAGCATCCCTTTGCAACAGACAGGAAGAGGTCCGCACAGGACGACACATGCAGGATCTTTTCCAGCTGCAGGGCAATGGCAGGAACAAGATCGGTACAAAATGATGGATGTTCATAAACACGCATTCTGTATTGCAAAATGTTTGGAAACGTGCCTAGGGTAGATGGGCCAGAGGGATCTGCACAAAGCGGGAGCACAGCATGGCAACTTCCTGCCAACGTTACTGTGAAAAGGTTTCCACTTCAAGTTGTACCATGCTCACACAATGTTGGCTGCATCCAGCAGGCCTGGAAGATGCAGAACATTCAGTTTTCAGGTACCAGCTGAAGCAGACGAACTAGTACAAGGAGCTGCCGTGAAACATTTCAGAACGTGTGTTGTCACTAAGTGCATGTAGACAGGAAGTGTCTTCACAAGCAAGCTGCCACCCTAAAACACATCCCGTTCTAAGGTGGAAACGCTCATTGCACTTTATGGAGGAGCAGTGTTAAGATAGGACTTCAAAACACCTCTCCTCTCGAGTAGGGATGCACAGATACTTTGAGTAACAGTGCAGATACTTGGCATTTTCATGAGAACTCCCAGGGTTGCAGCGGTTGCAGCTGGGACCGGGCTCTGACGCTCCACCATTGTCCTGAAATCATTAGTCTGTATTGTTTTAGGAAAACTGTCACATGACAATATACAAAAATGTATCAGTACTTGTCTCTAGTCTAGGAGCTCAAAAGTATCTGTACATGTACTCGTACCGAGTACTGTACTTGGTATCTGTGCAACCCTACTCTCGAGCATAATATAGTGAGGAGGTGCTCCGGGGTCCACAGAAATATCTGCAATGTAACAGGAAAACAGCAATACTGAGATACAACAAAAGGATAAACAAAAATATTTCAAAAAAAGGCAATTGTTTCTCATACACAGTGCTCAGAGCAAAGCAATGGTGGCCTAAAGGGTTATTAAACCCTCCGGTGTTTTTGTGTGTATATAAACATATATATATGAAAGGGTTAATACTCACCTGTGTTTTCCCCGCGCGCTCCCCTCTGAAAATGTAAAAATTCTCGGGCGGCCGCAAAGCATCTTGGGGCGGGCGCATGCGCAGTTCACATTTTCGACCGGGACGCGAGGAGAGACACAAGGTAAGTCTATGGACGCGTGCACCCGCATGCAGACACCGTGGGACAGGAACTGACAGCAAGCTCAGAGTCAGTGCTGGATCACAGACATGCCGCAGCGCTGGAGGGACAGATGAAAACACCAGGAAAGAAGATCGGATTAAGAAACATCATTTAAGGTAAGTGCTTTAATTACCATTGGGGGAGGGAAAAAGATTTTTGACTTTAAAAGGAGAAATATGGGGTCAGGGCTTTCCCCCATAGTTCTCCTTAGGGTAACGGGAGGACACAAACTAGCGTCCTCCCGTCACCCTAGGCTCAGTATATAGGGAGCTACAGCTCGCGGTATACTGAGACGCCGCAGCTGAAGCAGATCCCGACAATTGTGCCTGGATCCGCCCAGCTGCGTGAGTGACAGCTGGCTCTGCCTATCTAGAGGCAGAGCCAGCTGTACCCGCCCCCTCCCCCCCGCTCACATCCCGATCTACTGAGCCGACCTGTGACAGTCTCATTGTCACAGGTCGGCTAGAACTATGAGGTGAGTGAAAAGCACTCATGTCATAGTTCTCCTTTAATGTCACTTTAACTATGTCCACTCATGACTAGGTTTTGCTGGTTTCCTATGGAAAAAAGGAAATGCGTACACGCTAACATTCTACTGATAGGCAAGCTGAGACCCTCTAACTGCAGTGCAACTACAAATCCCATAAGGCATTGCAAGACCCTGTCAGCCGCAGGCATGACGGGAATTGTAGTTTTGCCACAGCAAGAGGGCCAGAGTCAGCCTACCTCTGATCTATAGCCCCCAAGGGGATCAGGAAATCTTTAAACATTTCCAGCAGGGACCAAATTGATACTTTGAAAGCATGTATCGACTTACCAAAACAAATGAGGCGATCAATACAATTAGCAGAACGGATTCGATTTCCTTGCTTTTTATTACCAAATTAAGGGTGGAACAACCAAAAACACCTTCCAAGTCAATGACCCGTACATGGGTGGAAGGATCACATCACCGCGGAGGCCTTATGTAAGATAATTATGGTATAGACCTGCCACTGAACGTGCGTGTTTATTGGCCTGTTAACATACTCCAGTCACTTATCAATCGCGAATCAAATGTGCACGGGGCCCTGTAATCAGACGACGGTATCCTGAGACCAGACTGTGCAAGGCCGTCTATGCACAGGCAATGTTCTTCTCCGATCCGTGTGATGCGCCGGCCAATAGAAAACGAGAGCCGGGGCAATTAAAGTGAATGGTCATCACTCCAGGGCTGTATATCGGAAAAAGACTCAAAGTGAATGCAACGCTCGCTGTAAAAGAATGGTCAATGCTGGATGACAGCCACACAGTCTGCATGCTGTACTGCGTGCCTCTGCAGATGAACCATTATCGACTCCTTTCCACCAACGCTCCGCCTACAGTTATTTTCAAGCTTATTACAGCCTTATAGCAAAGAAAAGCAAGAACTACCTCGTTGTAAGGGATCAGTACGAAATGCAGCCTTAGCAGTTAAAAGGAGAACTATGAGGCGAGTGCTTCTCACTCACCTCATAGTTTTAGCCAACCTGTGACAATGAGACTGTCACAGGTCGGCTCAGTAGATCGGGAGGTGAGGGAACACATACCGGCGTTCGCTCACCTCTCAATCCTATCACGGCTCTCTGCCGTGACAGGGGAGGGGCTGGATTCCCCCCTCCCCGCTCCTATCTGCCAGCGCTGACCAGCGGAACGGACGGGGGAGGGGGCGGGTACAGCTGGCTCTGCCTCTAGATAGGCAGAGCCAGCTGTCACTCACGCAGCTGGGCGCATCCAGACATAATTGTCGGGATCCGCTCCGGCTGCGGCGTGTCAGTATACCGCGAGCTGTAGCTCCCTATATACTGAGCCTAGGGTGACGGGAGGACGCTAGTTTGTGTCCTCCCGTTACCCTAAGGAGAACTATGGGGAAAAGCCCTGACCCCATAGTTCTCCTTTAATTACAACACAGGCACCCAATAGTTGATGCTACCTGGCAGCTGTAAAGAGGTCCCTGGCTGCACTACACCTCTTCTGTCTGTGACATGAAGCAACCCACTGAAAATGATATATTAATGAGTGAGGTCCCAGAGAAGGACAGCTAGCTGAATGTAATAGTGAATAGATGAGTACCATTCATAATACATAGGTAATATGGTCACCTTTTACCATTTTAGGCAAGTGTAATATGGTAACTTAAAGGAGAACTATGGGGTTGAGGCTTTTCCCCATAGTTCTCCTTAGGGTAACGGGAGGACACAAACTAGCGTCCTCCCGTCACCCTAGGCTCAGTATACCGCGAGCTACAGCTCCCTATATACTGAGACGCCGCAGCCGGAGCGGATCCCGACAATTATGCCAGGATCCGCCCAGCTGTGTGACTGACAGCGGGCTCTGCCTATCTAGAGGCCAGCTGTACCCACCCCCTCCCCCGTCCGTTCTGCCAGTCAGCGCTGGCGGATCGGAGCGGGGAGGGGGGAATCCAGCCACTCCCCTGTCACGGCAGAGAGCCGTGACAGGATCGAGAGGTGAGCGAACGCCGGTATGTGTTCTCTCACTTCCCGATCTACTGAGCCGACCTGTGACAGTCTCATTGTCACAGGTCGGCTAGAACTATGAGGTGAGTGAAAAGCACTCCCCCTCATAGTTCTCCTTTAAAGTTAGCGCAGTCAGCACTCACCTCTACCCCTTCCACGCCAGCTGTGGAATGTCCCTTGACATCCTCACGGCTAATACAAGTCACTAGGCCTGCCTAGGATGTGATGACATCAGCGGTCCTTAAATCAGGGGAGAAAAAGCTGCGGAGAGCGGTCTACCAGAACGGAGGCTGCTGTGCAGCAGGGCTCGAGCGTGAGTAAAGATAACTCATTCATATGCTGAAGCCGACCGATAGGGGAGCAGAGTGACAGATAAACTTATTGTGCTGCTTCTTCACTGTCCAGTCACAGGCCGGGTCCAGGGTAACCTGAGGAAGTTGAATGCTGGCCATCAGAAAGAGGACATGTAGAGGCATAAAACACACTCACCCAAACCGTGACCCCGGCTTTCTCCTAGACCAGGTCCCTTCAGCGTCGCTAACCCTCTGCCCCTCCAATGGAGTCCTCACCTACACTGTATAGAATGTGATGACTCGCAGGACATTAAACCGCTGGAACGGAGGTGGTGCAAGGCTGAAGGGACCGGTCTAGAAGCCTGCTGGGATCGTGGTTCAGGCGAGTACCTGTTCATAAAGCTCTCTAGGCAGAACAAGCACTTAAAGGAGCCGACCTGTGACAATTAAACTGTCACAGGTCGACTCAATAGATCGGGAAGTGAGCGAACACATACCAGCGTTCGCTCACTTCTCAATCCTGTCCCGGCTCTCTGCCGTGACAGGGGGAGGGACTGGATTCCCCCCTCCCCGCTTCGATCCTCCAACGCTGACTGGCGGAACGGACAGGGGAGGGGGCGGGTACAGCTGGCTCTGACTCTGGATAGGCAGAGCCAGCTGTCACTCACGCAGCTGGGCGCATCCAGACATATTTGTCGGGATCCGCTTCAGCTGCAGCATCTCAGTATACCGCGAGCAGCAGGTATACTGAGCTTAGGGTGACGGGAGGACGCTAGTTTGTGTCCTCCGTTACCCTAAGGAGAACTATGGGGAAAAGCCCTGACCCCATAGTTCTCCTTTAACCCTTGCAATGCGGGGGTAGCCCACTGAAAGGGTTGAGTTAGTTTGGGGAGTTAGTAAGTTGAAGCTACTCCCCTTCAATGGCTTCCCTTTACTCAAAACTGGCCAGCAGTCCCCCATCAGAGGCTTCTCACACATTCCCTTTAAATGGTCAAGATAGTCACTACAATCCTCAGTGTAACTGCATGCTTCTATCTAGGTTCTAAAAAAAAGTACTACTCATCTGATCTTCCGAGCTGGCTGTGACAGCGCGCGCTCCTGCCTGTTTGCTACGCTCCAATGATGTCATGTCCCTCAGCCTCCTCATACACCGCGTATAGATCGCGATGACTCGGACCTTAGACTGCTGCAGCGCAGGGGGAGAGGGGCAGAAGGGACCAGTCTTAGAGCAAGCCGGCTCCAAAGATCAGGTGAGTAACTTTTCAACCTAGCGAAAGCCAGCAGTTCACCCTTGCAGTGCAGAGGTAACCCCACTGCAAGGACTAATCAATTTGTGCCCCGGAGTTCCGCTTTAAGGTAAAAGATTGCAACCCCAAGCTCTTCAGGGCAGTGCCGCCTTCCTCCTCTGATCTCTATAAAAATACACCTGCGAGTTCTCTAACCCACACAAAGCCTTTTCACTTCCCCGTTCTGTATTCTCTGTGAACGTGCCTACACAGAGGATTTTTACAGTGCAGGAAGGACAATCCCTGGGGAATAAAGAACAGGTAGAGCACGCAGTTCTGCCACAAAATGTGATTTTTTTTTTTACCTCTTTGCATTCCGCCGGGCCTATACTATAAATAGTGGCAGTGAAGATCTGCGGCGGCAGGCACGTCCCCGGTTTTATAGCAGGTGCTGCCAAAGCTCACCTGCAGAAACAGCACACATCCTGCACGCCAGCCAAGAAAGCCGCGTCAAAGCCGTTCAGCTCACGGACACTGCTTCTACCATGGATTAGAACCGGTTCAAGCCGTGACGTCACCAGGAAAGATCTGCCTGGCACTTATCAAGAGGGACGAGGAGAATTAGAACTCGACCGAAGGGACGGTTTCTACCTTGACCCAAACCCCTTTCCAAACCCCCCCCCATGTCATATAGGTACAAAGCATTTAACTGGCCAAAAGAAATCACAAATATACACAACAGTCATCCACACCGCTGAAGTAAAATGGAAATTGGTACACTTGTGTTGAACCCAGGACAACACCACAAGTCCTTAGGGGGTTATGTTTGCTCATAGAAGAAAATTAAGTAAATGTTAGCAAAGTTAAATCAACAAGAAATCAGGGTCAGCCGGAAAAAGGGCTGAATTGTTCAGGTTCTGCCCACCGGTCGTGCGACTAGATGGTTTTGCCCACCGGCCGTGCGACTAGATGGTTTTGCCCACTGGCCGTGTGACTAGATGGTTTTGCCCACCGGTCGTGCGACCATCTAAATGGTATTTCTAAGCAGCCGGCTACCCAAATGGTCGTGCGACTAGAGGGCTTCGCACACCGCTCGTGCGACTAGAGGGCTTCGCACACCGCTCGTGCGACTAGAGGGCTTCGCACACCGCTCGTGCGACTACTAGAGGGCTTTCGCAAAACGCTTGTGCGACTAGAGGGCTTCGCACACCGCTCGTGCGACTAGAGGGATTTCGCACATCGCTCGTGCGACTAGAGGGCTTCGCACACCGCCCGTGCGACTAGAGGGCTTCGCACACCGCCCGTGCGACTAGAGGGCTTTTGCACACCGCTCCCATCGGATGGTATTTCTCAGCAGGCGGCTACCCAGCTATTCATTTGCCTATCTGATGGTCCTGTACACTGCATATGCGACTAGATTGTTTTGCACACTGGTCAGGTGACTAGATGGTTGTGGACACTGGTCATGTGACTATCTGATTAGGTATTCATCAGCAGGTGGTTACCCATCTCTTACTGACACCTTATCTGACCCTTAGGCTACCCAACTCAGGCAGTCAGACCTAAACCATGAAACTCAACACTACACATTACCCTCTGAAACAGAGGTAGGCAACCTCGGCCCTCCAGCTGTCGTGGAACTACAGGCCCCCGATGAGGCATTGCGAGACCGACAGCCAGGACTCCCAGAGACCATATGGGATTTGTAGTTTCACCACAGCTGGAGGGCCGAGGTCGCCTACCCCCTGCTCTAAAACCTAACCCCAAGCCAAAATACCAACTTAACACTTTCAAACCAATGGTCAACACTAAAAGGCTTCCTACCCAGGCATCAAACACAGCAGCATCTAGGTACTGGCATCAAAACAGACCTATATCTGCATCGTATGATAAATGAGCGCAAGCAATACGCACTTCCCGCACCTTAAACCATCTGATATTTTTTTGGGCAGCGAGGTCTGTGTATTTTGCAAATTATTTACACAAAGCTCTGTAAGAGCAAGGAGCAGCCGAGCACCACTCGTCTCTGTGGGTCACCCCCTGTAGCTTGTAAAGTTCAGCTTAAGGCGCCCTTTGCACTTTGGTAGTGATTTGTGCCTACGGGTGTTAAAGCCTAGTGCGGGGCCCCGTAGTATGGAGAACCCGTGACAATTCGGCGGGAGCGCCCGATCGCCCAGGAGATTAACCCTTCCTGCAGCAGAGAGGGGGAGCCCAAAGTATTATATAAATAGACAGGTTGGACAACTTTCTAGGCTCATGTTAGCAGCATGTCCCCGATTCTAAATTTAGCTTTCCCAATTGCACCGAAATACACACACGCACACGCCTAAATTATGTAACCAGTGTAAACACACCGAGCTCGTGAATCCCGCAGACCAATACGAGGCAGCTTCTGGACAAATACACCAAGGGATGGTCCCCGTTTGCACAGGAGGGCACCTTGCTCAAAGAAGGGCCTACAGGTGTCGTGCTGGGGACGAGCACCCGAGGTAGGTAGGGGGTAAGATACAGACTGATGGAATACACTTCTGTTCCTAAGCAGGTGCCCCCAGCATCTTCCATCTCCACCACCCTAAGCAGGTGCCCCCAGTATCTTCCATCTCCACCACTATAAGAAGGTGCCCCCAGCATCTTCCATCTCCACCTAAGCAGGTGCCCCCAGTATCTTCCATCTCCACCACCCTAAGCAGGTTCCCCCAGTATCTTCCATCTCCACCACTATAAGAAGGTGCCCCCAGCATCTTCCATCTCCACCACCCTAAGCAGGTTCCCCTAGTATCGTGCATCTCCACCACTATAAGAAGGTGCTCCCAGCATCTTCCATCTCCACCACCCTAAGCAGGTTCCCCTAGTATCGTCCATCTCCACCACTATAAGAAGGTGCCCCCAGCATCTTCCATCTCCACCACACTAAGCAGGTGCCCCCAGCATCTTCCATCTCCACCATTATAAGAAGGTGCCCCCAGCATCTTCCATCTCCACCACCCTAAGCAGGTTCCCCCAGCATCTTCCATCTCCACCACCCTAAGCAGGTTCCCCCAGCATCTTCCATCTCCACCACCCTAAACAGGTGCCCCCAGCATCTTCCATCTCCACCACCCTAAGCAGGTTCTTCCAGTATCTTCCATCACCACCCTCGGGAGGTGGCCCCAGTTGGCCCGTTATACCCACAACCATCATTGTGCCCCTGCATCTGCTTTTCCCTCAAATTTCCTTAGAATCCTTCACAGAAGATGCCCCCTATACCCACTTCTGGCTCCGCTATCTGCCTACTTTGCTCTAGTGTGCCTCCTGTACCCTCATTGCTGTACCCCAACAGATGCCCCCCCATGGCATCCTACTTACACCCTTCGCTACAACCCACACCGTCCCCCGTCCCACCAGGTGCCCTTCACCTCACCCTCATGTACCTAGATTACACTGGCAGGTGCCACACCTATCCTGGTGCTAGCAGGTGCCCCTCAACATTCCAGCAGGTGCCCTTGCCCTTCAGGTGCCCACGGGACCCCCTCAGCTCTGGTTCTCATTGGCTGACACCAGTGCCATCGGCCCCTTCCTCTAGGGTACCCCCTGTACCCGTCACCAAGTGCCCCCTGTGCCATTCCTCTGCCACCCCTTTACGTGCCCCCCTGAACCCTCCCCTTAGTGTCCACCCTCCTCCACGCCAGCAGGTGCCCCTCGTACCCTCCCGTCCCGCAGATGACACCTGTACCCCTCTCAAATCTACCCCTCATGTGCCCACAGTACTCCGCTCCCCAGGTGCCCCTTGTAACCACCTCCCCCCGCAGGTGTCCCCTGTACACCTCCCCTCCGTACCTTGCTCTTCACCTCCACCGTGCTCAGGGACATGCTGCTGGTGCCCGGCGCCCGGTGAGTCCGGTTCATGTTGCCCGCTGCTATCTCCGCTCTCCTCTGTACCGTCTCCTCAGTGACACGGAGCCCGGGCCGCCTGCGTCACCGCCCCTCCTCCCCTTCACCACTCCTCCCGTCCAGCCGGCGCGTGCACCTGAGCTCTGGAGCGCGCAGGTATTCCCGCCCCCTCCACCTGGAGAGTGAGGGGAGCGCCGCTTACGTCATGACGTCCACGGGCGGCCGCCATGGCAACAACAACAAATGTATGTCAGCGGGAGGAGCCTCGGGGTGAGCTCAGCTGGGAGTGTGTGAGACTAACTTACTGAGGGTGGCCGGCGGCGGATACGGAGTGTAATCCATTGGTACAAAGAGGAGAATCTAGGGGGGCAGCGAGTTAGGGAGACACATGGGGGCGCCGAGTAGGGGGACACCCAGTAGGGGGACACTGAGGAGAACCTAGGGGTACACACTGAGGAGGACACTGAGGGGGCACCGAGTAGGGGGGACACTGAGGGGGCACCGAGTAGGGGGGACACTGAGGGGGCACCGAGTAGGGGGGGCATTGAGAGTCTTGAGGGACACCCAGGGGGGCACACTGAGAAGAGTCGAGGGGGACAGAGCCTGGGGGCCCCGCTACTGAAACGAGAGACAAGGAGACTCTAGGGGGACACTGAGGACCCACTGATGGTAGTCTAGGGGTACACTAAAAAGCCTGAGGCTACACCAAGGAGGCGGTGCTATACATCCACACCAAGTGTCACATGACCACACCTGCTGTGCTATGCTCATTTTCTGGCTGCCTAACCTCAGCACATTCCGAGATGACCTTTTACAAATATAAAATCTTCTAATCTGCACACTAATTCTAGGTCAGGGACTGAGGCAGCACTGAAGCTTCTGGATCAGCATGACATCCAGGAAACTAGCATTTCCAGAAACAGGAGTCTGCAATGGCAGCCTCTGTACATCCTCCGCTCAGGGGCGACCCTTCCAATAAAGACTACAATGCCAACACATTACATAGGCATGCTCACTGTTGTCACCATCAAGGAAATCTGTCTTGAGAAATGCCATGCAGCCATCACTGGAGTCATGTGGACAGGAAGTGGCTGCGGGAGATCAGAACAGAGGATGGAAAGGTGAAAACTTGTATTTGTAAACATGGCAATTGTTTATTACACACGCAGAGCACAGAGGAAACAAAGTAACCAGAAACATTGACAAGTGCAAACCATGACAGGGACACAACTGATCGATGATAGAAATATACACAGATACATGCAGAGGAGGAGCAGTAACATAGTAACCAGGTCATTGCAAGTTGCAATAGTCGGCGGGGGGGGGGGGGGGGGGGGAGCCGGCAA
>NW_017307214.1:485037-488750 GCF_000935625.1 Nanorana parkeri
ACGTGTGGAACCCGAAGCCCCCCCCCCCCCCATGTTCTAGTTATACCTACAGTGACTGAAGGGAAATACAGACTACCCTCCTCTCTCTTTAAAGCAAACAATGCATTTCATAGCAGGCACCTGCTGTACTGTACAAATCGCTATACGTACGGCATGTTACTTGTACTACATTGGGGGGAATCGCATAGCCGGTCCACACTTTCCTTCTACGAGGCATTGCATCACAAGCTGAGACAGCTCCCCTGTAGGATGACACTAAGGCCTCATTCACACAGGAATGGGCCCGCACCTACAGCGCCATGCTGCGTGAGCGGCCGTATCGGGACGCTCCCGGAAGGACAGGGGCTGCGTGTGATTAGTACGCAGCCCGTCCTCCTCTATGGGACTACGTGGCCGTACGACCCCCTTCGCTCACCGGCCCTGCACATCTGTACGGGTGAGCGTACTTGTACGTTGACAGGATGGATCCTGTCTGCGTCCTAGCCAGGACACCTGCACCCGTACGGACCTGCACTTGAGGTGAGCGTAGGGGGACGTATGGCTGCATACTCCCAATAGCCAAGGACAGGCTGCGTACTAATCACACGCAGCACCTGTCCTTCCCGGAAGCTGCCAGATACGGCCGTGCACGCAGCACCGAGCTGTACGTGCCGGCCAATTCCCGTGTGAATGACGCCTTATACTGTCCAAATCATTAAAACTCGACAGGACCCCATGTGAACATATACACAACCTTTGCCAGCTTCTCACAGGGGGCAGACAAATCACCATTCAATCCAGCAATGCATTTATTAAATCCAAAATGTATTAAAAGTGCATGTAATCTGTCTTTATATTCCTTTCGCTACATCCCCCACATGGACTGGGGGACAGTCGGTTCTGCTGCATTGCAGTGCTAGCAGTCTAGCCCAAGTCGCTTAAAGTGACATTAAACGCTCAGATTTTTTAACATAAACCAATACTGTAATGTGCGCCTTACTGTAACCCATGGTTGTTTCCCTTCTCTTTGCTGCTCTTCCTTTTAAATCCTCATGTCTTCTCATGCTGGGGGAGAACTTCCCTTAGCAGCCGACTGCCTCTTCCTGTAGTGCTGGCTCAGGTTGCAAACCAACACACAGACACCATGTATCCATTCCAGATACAAGGCAGTCTGCTTCAAAACAGAAGTTCTCCCCAGCATGAGAAGACATGAGGATTTAAAAGGAAGAGCAGCAAAGAGAAGGGAAACTACCATGGATTACAGTAAGGCGCACATTACAGTATTGGTTTATGTTAAAAAATCTGAAGGTTTAATGTCACTTTAAGGAAAAGAGTGATGACCTCATCAGTGTGGGGATGTTTATTGTCCATTTAGCAGGCCGGGCACAGATCGGTGACCAATCTGGATAAAAAATCTTCCCCTGCCTGGCTCAAAAAACTGGCTGAACAGAATTTCCTCTTGGCAGGTAAGGTAGTTTACTTACGTGTTCAGTTGTGTTTTTAGCTGTTTGGCTATAAGGTAACACATTCTAATTTGATCACAGCCTTGCCTTTGGGTCTGGCACATTTTTGTAAAGCATGTAGGCATACTACATTTGGTGCAAGGACTGGAGGCACAAAATTCACAGCTTACCTGGTAAAAAGATAACTATGGGCTAACTTTTTTTCCCCCCATAGTTCTCTTCAGGGTCATGGGAGGACATATACTAACCTCCTCCCGTGACCCAAAACTCAGTATATAGCGAGCAATTGCCCACTATATATGGAGATGGCCGCAGCTGGGACAGATCCTGAGAATACTGTTGAGATCCATCCCCTTGGCTGATTGACAGCGGACGCTACCTATCTAAATGTAGAGCCAGCTGTGCCCTCCCCTGTTCGTCCAGTCAGTGCTGGAGGATTGGAGAGCGGAGGTGGGGGAATCCCTGTGGGGTGAGGTGACTAAGTCACTGCTCTCTGCAGGTAGAGGATTGGGAAGTGAGCGAGCGATGGTATGTGGAATTGGTGGCATGTGTTCGCCGACTTCCTGATCATAAGAGCCGACCTGTGACACCTTGTCACAGGTCGGCTTGAATTATGGGAATGAGTGTTTTTCACTCACCCCATAATTCTCCTTTAAGGACTCTCTCCCAGCCCATAAGTGACCAATTAGTAAGCACCAGCGCAGTCACATGGGAGATAAAAAGGATTGGGCCACATCTTCCCGAAAACCAGTATAGGATATTCATTTAAAACCCAGCAGCTAAGCAAGAGCTGCAGAAAAGGAGAGGGACCTGTACTTGCATCTGTATGGGCAAAGCACAGGTTCACTTTAATGCAACCCACTTGTTCTTAAACTGTCAAAATAAAATAAATCATACTGATAAAGCCACGTTGATTATAGCCCCATATTAGAGTGACCCACTAAAATGCCCAACGTGCACCTGAAATTCTGCATTAGAATCCAACTATCCACTTTGGTTCAGTCCACTCGACTCATTCTCATGTGTATGCTGAGTACAAAGACTTTCCACATTTACTGGTCTCTCAAGATCGGCAGCTGTACAGACCCAGGAACCCAAATACAAAGATCTGACAACAGGGGCCCGGAAATGCCCAGCCTCCACCAGACAGACGAATATCAGTTCAAAGTGGACTGATCTGTAGCGTAAGAGAGCATGTTACGCTTGCAGATTTTTTTTTCTTTAGAATTCTTTATTTAGGTCCGAAGAGTACAAAAAACACCAGTCGAAGAACACGTGTCATTAGTGTCAGGTACTAGCCTCATGGGCTCCCCAACATTTTGCATTCTAAAGAGGTAACAGGTAGAAGCACAAGTGAGAGAAAGCAAAAATTAACACAAAGCAGATAGAAAAGAAAAAGGGAAACAAGGAAAAGTTGGAAACAAGGAAAAAGGGAAAACAAGGAAAAAGGGAAAACAAGGAAAAAGGGAAAACAAGGAAAAAGGGAAAACAAGGAAAAAGGGAAAACAAGGAAAAAGGGAAAACAAGGAAAAAGGGAAAACAAGGAAAAAGGGAAAACAAGGAAAAAGGGAAAACAAGGAAAAAAGGAGAAGGGAAATAAGGAACAAGGGAAATAAGGAACAAGGGAAACAAAGGAAAAGTTGGAAAAAAGGGAAAACAAGACAAGGGAAAACAAGGAACAAGGGAAAACAAGGAACAAGGGAAAACAAGGAACAAGGGAAAACAAAGAACAAGGGAAAACAAGGAACAAGGGAAAACAAGGAAAAAAGGAAAACAAGGGAAATAAGGAACAAGGGAAATAAGGAACAAGGGAAACAAAGGAAAAGTTGGAAAAAAGGGAAAACAAGACACAAGGGAAAACAAGACACAAGGGAAAACAAGACAAGGGAAAACAAGGAACAAGGGAAAACAAGGAACAAGGGAAAACAAGGAACAAGGGAAAACAAGGAACAAGGGAAAACAAGGAACAAGGGAAAACAAGGAACAAGGGAAAACAAGGAACAAGGGAAAACAAGGAACAAGGGAAAACAGGGAAAAAGGGAAACAAGGGAAACCAGGGAAAAAGGGAAAGAATCAACAGACTTGGAACATGACTCCATGGGCCAGGAGCCCCCACAGCTCAGCCACCACTAAGCAGAATTTCCCCAACTACGTGCCAAGAGGCAGTCAAAATCCAAGCACTCCACAAAGCGAATCCAGGAACACCATGTACTGATACATTTGTGGTTTGTCAAAGAGGAAGTCGAATCATCAATCAGTCTGATTTCCTCT
>NW_017307214.1:488770-494096 GCF_000935625.1 Nanorana parkeri
ACCCCTAGCTGCATTACTAAGGTGGATTAATAGCCAATTTTTCTAAGACTTCATTGATACAGAGTTCAGGTACAAAAGGGATGTAGCTGGTTCCAACAGGAGACATGCATCAGTGATCCTATGGATATAGTCAGCCATCTTATCCCAGAAAGGTCTTATACGAGGGCAATCCCAGAATACATGTAAAAGAGTACAAAGGATGTTCACAGCATTGCCAAAACAGGGTCGAGGAACTAGGGAACATCCTATGCAGGACGGGACCCTATACCACCTGGGGAGAATTTTACGCTTCCGGGTTTTATAAAAGGAACCCGCTGCACAAATCTGTGTAGTCTGCAATACCCCCATCAGTCACCTTTCAGAAAGCTTGCAGTTCTGAAGTGCTTAGAAGTACCAGCTCCTCAGACACTTTCTGCTGATGACAGCGACACTGGTTTGCCAACAGCCACCTAACTCGCCTCTCAAGAATCATCTTCTTGAAGAAAGTTATTTCAAGATGGAATTTATAAGCCTGACGAACGCAGCATGTTGTCATCACAAACGCCGCGCCATAAAAATAGTTTTTAAAGACATCACCACGTTATCGAGTTTATTGATACTAGATAAGCTCCAAAGTTCTTCAGTGAAATGCTTCACATTTCTGACGTTCCACAGCAGGGTGTAGTCATGTTCCAATGTTCAACCGTACAGGAAAGCGATCACAGGCTGCCAACCTTCATGTTTTTCACATGTTTGACTTGAAAGATAGAACAAATGTAAATACATACCTTTTACACGCTAGTGATCATCTCCTATTCCTGGCATGCAGGATTAATTAGGGGCCAAGAGCTCTTTACATCATCGGGGATCTGAGGAGGAAAAACAGAGCAATGTCAAGAATTCCAAGTGGGAGCAGGGATGAGGCTGCAGAGTGGATGACCTTGCGTCTTGCCGCAACCTTGATTGGAGACCACTCATGTATGTCAGCTATGCATCTGACCTATATACAAGTCCTAACTTTCTATACTGAGAAATGTATGTTTGACAAAAGCACATGCGGCACAAAAGTGATCCATCAAAACAATGAAGCTTGGTAAAGTGTATGCTTACCGTGTACAATCTTACAATGGTCTTAAGGCCTGCTCACACCAGTGTGTTGCTCGAATGCACATCATTGCACATTTTACACACATTGCATTAAAAATACCTTATGAATGGGTCATAACGGTCCAAAGATACCGGATGCCTCACTTAAAGGAGGACCATGAGGTGAGTGAGCCGACGTGCGACAATGAAACTGTCACACGTCGGCTCAATAGATCGGGAAGTGGAGCGAACACATACCGTCGCTCGCTCACTTCTTGATCATGTCCCTGCAGAGAGCTGTCGCTTACGGCTCCCTGCAGGGATTCCCCCCCCGCTCCGATCCTCCAGCGCTGACTGGCCGGACATGTCAGGGGGCGGGTACAGCTGTCTCTGCCTCTAGATTGACAGCTGGCTCTGCCTATCACGCAGCTAGGTGGATCTCGACAGTAATGTCGGGATTCGTCCCGGCTGCAGCTCGCGGTATACTGATACAAATGATACATGAGGAGGTAGCTATGTGGGGATGAACTGTTTGCGAACATGATGGTTGAGTGGTTAGTTTGAGGTGGGATAGGCTATTGTGGTCTATGTTGCATTGGAGACATTTCCTTTAACTTCCTGTGCTGGAGACCGTAGGCAATGATGGAAAGTCTCTCAAACAGCAAATCTTATAAGTTTTTTAGTGGAACATGTGTCCCTATGGAAATATTTCCCCTCACTTCCTGTTCCTGTGACAATTAAAACATTTGGACTTTCCTATCACTTTGTCCCTGTGATAAGTCCCCAACAGGGACACAGGCAATCCCAGTAGAGGCCCTAACTTCCCCAATCTATCCACCCCTAAAAAATAAAACAAGTTTTGGCTTTGGATAGATATACTTTAAGCTGGTCGCAGATCATTTTTTATTCTCTCGTACATCAACTTCTAGAGTAATATCTTTCCCTCCTTATGTATCACTCCCCCCTCCCTTTTAGATTGTAAGCCCTCAGGGGCAGGGCCCTCCTTACCTTCTTGTCTTGAATTGTATTGTGATTGTAATGTCTTCCTTATATTGTAAAGCGCTGCGCAAACTGTTGGCGCTATATAAATCCTGTATAATAATAATGTCTCTAAATTTTAATTCAATGCATGCAAGGATCTGAGAAATTGCACAAGATACCACAAAAGCCACTGAAAAGTTTCAGTGCCGGGGGGGAGAAGAGACTGCGGGATCGAGGATTTGGTAAATGTATTTTCTTTATTTGCATCCCTAGACCAAAACAATCAGTTTACTCTTGTAGTGCTGCAGGGGCAGCCCCAGTGCAAGGATTAACTTTGGGGAAACCTCTTAAAAAAAAAAGGACCAAACATTGACTTTAATTCTCACTCCCGGCACTTCTGGCCATGCAATAAACGCCTTTTCTTGAACTCTTTAAAAGGTTATGCTCTCTGACCGCCCATAAAAACTTCCCCTTTCTAAATTTAGAAACAAAACCTTAAACCAATACAATAAACGGCCTAATTTCCTTTATTACCCATTGTACCTCCAGCAAACAGATAAACCAATCCCAGTAATCAAAGCCTGCAATTACCCACAAACTTCCCCTAAAAATCTGCTTATCCCAATTAAAGTGTTGGACTATTAGGGAACAATGGAGGGGCTGGGAGGAGGTTTCACCGAGTGGTAGCTGCCTTGCCCTTTTTGTTAGGACGCTTGTATTAGGTTGTGATCTCACACTGTTACATAAGAGGTTAGCAATCCCGTCATGTGTAGCGGAGAAGAAAATGTTTCTATTGTTCTATTTAGTTGTTCAGTCACCTCAGAGAACACAGCTATACTAATATTTATTCTGTAGATCTTTCTGATTGAATGACACATGGACTTCACCCACTTAGACGCACACAATATGATTCAATTAGAAGATATTTGAATAAAATTGCTCCTCTGTTGCTTGCGATACAATCCTATCATAAGCAGGCTATGGAAGAAAGACACTAAAGCCAAAAGCTCTACACTTCCTGTCCCGTAGACCTCACAGGGAGCCAGTTAAATCCCTTTAGAAAGTTGTCACCGGAGCCTTGGTAAACATTTGCCCTCTATTACTGTTAGTGACAACACAATCAGTGGTAGTTTGCCTGCAGTATTTGTCACTTGATTGATTAAGTGATTAAAATCTGGTTGGAATCACCTGAAAATTGCTAGGTCTATGGCTGGCATTGAATATTTGTACACATAGTCTTGTACTGTATTAGACTCCTAGATTCAGAGCCTCAACTGTGCCCCCTACATGCCAAGGGGGATGCACCCAATATTAAGTATATGTAGTGTTACAAGAGATGATTAGAGACATATCATTGGAGATGCTCAGAGGCTAAGGAAATGAGAGATATGGTTGGAGAGTGGCCAAAAGGGGGAGGGGGAGAGTGGCCAAAAGGGGGAGGGGGAGAGTGGCCAAAAGGGGGAGGGGGAGAGTGGCCAAAAGGGGGAGAGGGAGAGTGGCCAAAATGGTACATAAGGCTGCTAAAGACCATTGCTATTACATCATTGACGAATCAATGCTCACCAAAAGGGGGAGAGGGAGAGTGGCCAAAAGGGGGAGAGGGAGAGTGGCCAAAATGGTACATAAGGCTGCTAAAGACCATTGCTATTACATCATTGACGAATCAATGCTCCCCCCTACTCGGACCAGAGGACCAAATGTGGCCCTGGGTCTGCAAGTTGGGCTCTAGGGTTTTTAAAGCTTCTATCATTGAAGCAGAACATAAACTTCCCCAAATACAATCACCTTTACTGGCTGCTGGGGCCCCAAGTGCAGCATAAGTACCAAAGGGCTGTATGTGGCCTCCTGTCCACAAGTTATGCACAAGGGGTTCTAAAAGTATTACTTACCAGCCAATAAAGCAAGGATAGCCAAACCTTTGTCCTCCAGCTGTGGAGAGATTACAAATCCCTTCATGCCTCTGCCTGTGGTGAGACTACAAATCCCAGCATGAATCTGCTTCTAGAAGTAATGCATGTGGCTGTCTTTTAATGCCTTATGGGATTTGTAGTTCCACAACAGCCGGAGGTCTGATGCTTGGCTAACCCTGCAATAAAGGTTATCACTGTCAACTCAAACCTTCCAGGAATTTACACAGCACCTTCAATTTACACGGCACTTTTACACACTGTGCATCCACTTCAGTTATTTTATAAAACAGACATTTGCAAGTCACACCCCGGCCGGGTCTATCCATTCTAGAACACAAAGCATGCGTCTTTACATCTGAATACATGTGCAGGCATTCAATGTCTATGGGAGAGTCTGTCCCCGGGATTGCTCAAGGCATACATGCGGCTGTCCTGCATATGACTGCAGCAGATGACAAAAGTTGATAGCTTGAATGTCCCAGATGTCACCGGCCTGACAAGTCGGACTGGCATAAACTCAGCCGGCAACCTTTGTCCTCGCTGGGTGTTTTCAGGAATTCACCGGCAGAGGGGTCACCGTACCTGTTTTTCTGCATTGGGAATGCTATATATATGTAAATTTGGAATGTGCATTCTTATGCAGCAGCCGACAGAAACCACATACAGGAAAGTGCTTTTATAGCATCCAGTCCCTATAATATTCATCACCCACAAGGTCAACAGGGTGGTGGATGGAATGTTAAACACCAGGGACAGCACAAGATGGCCCAACTCTGGTAACCACTGCAGATCAGCAGTTCTTGGGTTTACCAGTCCCCTATACACGAATGACCCTGAATAATAAAACTCAGACTTTATTTCCTTATCTTATCCTCCTGATGGAGGTTTTAGTTCTATTTGCATGACATATAAAGTGCTTACAGCCAATGTTAGTGCCTGTAATATGCTACCCGCAGAGCTGCAGACAGCAATCAGCCATCCTTCCTGTTCTCTGCATGTCATAGTTTGGATGTAGCGGGGAAGGCTTAGAAGCAGTGACAGTTAGATTGCTATTCGGAGCTCAGTTAGAGAGAGATTTACACTTTCTGTTCTACTGAATGATTTTAGCTGAGCTTTAGGGAGTGATCAAATCTGCAACAGGAACAAAATCCGACAGGGGTTGTAGTACTTCCTGCATTTCTAAAAACATCTGCCTGGAGATTTCCCTTACTTCCTGCCTGGTGGCTCTATCAGAGTCCTGGATAAGAGTAAAAACTCAACAGGGAATGTAATCCTTCACTATCCAAAACTAAGAAAGTTTAAGATGTTCAAGCAAAACTTAGTTTGAGGATTAGAACCTTCACAGTTTCCTTACCCTTTGCGCAGCACCG
>NW_017307214.1:494453-510246 GCF_000935625.1 Nanorana parkeri
CTACGCAATTCAGCCCTATAGGTCTCTATGGGTTTAGGAGACGAATCGGAACCGATCCACCTATCAGTTTCAAATCAAAAAGCCAGCTGGGGAATGCACAAGATACCACAGATCCAGGTAAGTATAGTAGACTTGGAAGGGGTGGACTAT
The DNA here is from genome assembly GCF_000935625.1 of Nanorana parkeri. Classification (NCBI taxonomy): domain Eukaryota; kingdom Metazoa; phylum Chordata; class Amphibia; order Anura; family Dicroglossidae; genus Nanorana; species Nanorana parkeri. Next base: position 494,604 of record NW_017307214.1, read on the forward strand.
ACCTACAGGGGAGTGGGGGGGTGGGGGGGGCAAAAGGGTAAAAAAACTGTGTGAAAAAGGATCACTTGTACAAAATGAGCAGCGGCTTCCCCGCTCTACATTTAGCCCTCATCACCCGAAGCTGGACTACCGCCCAGCGGCTGTGCTACCGAGGCCCGGCCTCGGTGGCATTGTGGGAAATCCAGCCCTGACTGTATTGAGGGGAAAAGCCATGACAGTTTATGATACACAGTACTAAAGCAAGCCTAATGTCATCCAGTTTACATCTACCAAATGACATTACAGAAAAACAAATATACATTTTTAAAGGGCATCCTTTCAGCACCTGGCAACACAGGAGCAACTCCACAGCTCATACAGGAAAACACCACGGCATGCTTTGACAGGTGTCAAGTCATTAATATTCAGATGATGGCAGTGACTGTACATCCTGCCGCAGTGTCATAGCATGCTGCACTCTGTCACGGTTTGTTTTGATTCTCCATAAAGGTGATATCAGCAACAATATGTTCTACACAAAGGATGCGACACCAAGTCACTAATCCCAGATAGAATAATATGTACCACATCCCCACACACATCACTATTACCTAATATGTTTATAGCTCTGTAAAGGATCTTCTAATCTAGCTGATCGTGTTCATCACAATACGTCCTGTTCTAATCTGCAAGATTTTGGAACAGGCAGCAGTTCTCCAGCAAAGATGTTTGGTTGCATTGTCTAATGCAGCGCTTCTTAACCTTTTAGTCACACCTCCCTTTAAAACTACACAAAATATCGAGGCACCGCAGTCTAAAAATGATTTTCTATCCAATAGCGATATTAGGCATCTTGTGGTAATTGCTATTAGGCAGTTAAATATAGAAAGTCACCAGTTCTTCTCACCATTCATTGTGAACGCTGGGTCACTGTCAAGGCAACAGAGTTTTGCTTCCACAGTAGATGGTATAAAGATGGTGGGTGGTCACAGGGAGACTGGAGTGCTGGTGACTTTGCACATTTCACTGCCAATTATTACAATACATATTGTATAATTACTGTCTGGTCTGACACCATTATTGGCCAGAAAAGCATTTTCTGTGCGCCTCAATTTTGTTTGGCATTCTTGGACTTCATGACTAAGCTCTGCCATTTTGTGAGAATACCTTGGTGGCCAGTAAGGAGCTCCCACTGGCCAGTGGAATTACAGCTGGTGTGGCTTAAGCAAGTCAGAGAAAGTCAGGTGCGAGCAACATTAAACTAAAAATTTAGTTTTGTCTGAAGGTTCTCATTCATCCAGGTCATGGTATATCTGTAAAAAATAAGTCAAGGCAACTGGACTCGCTGTATTTTTCTTGGACGTTTCACTGGACATCCGACCAGCTTTCTGAATTCTGAATTGAGAAAGCTGGTCGGATGTCCAGTGAAACGTCTTCAAGAAAAATACAGCAAGTCCAGTTGCCTTGACTTATTTTTTTACAGATAAATTTAGTTTTATTGGGGCCATTCATTATGTCACTACAAGCATTCACCATCTTAAATGGTCTAAGGCAGAAGAGCCAAATTAAAAACCCTGCCTAATAGCAGTAGGGTTAACTTTATAGGGAACCTATGAAAATACGAGAGCTGCACGACCAACCAGTATGCCAAGGACACTAGGCTATCGCTAATAAATTACCGGGTGTCCATAGGGCCAATTTCAAACCCAAATTTAGACCCCAATTTCAAAGTCACCACAACCTAACTATCCTATCAGCTTAAAACAGCACGTGCTAATGACCATCGCTTATAGTTCAGCTGTGCCAGCCTAAATAATAACTGTTCCTACAAAATGTTCCTACACTGTTAAAATTTTGTGGAAGAAATATGAAATCTACCATTTATTTTGAAAGCTCCAGGTTCTGGGGCTGTCGTCATTAATCTGGCTCTATTGGCGTGTCACCAACCTGGAACAAGCATAAGGGCCCAATTTATATTAGCCCTGCAGTAATTTTTGACAGTGCAAGAAGGCCGACTAACAACCCCGACAGATCCCATCGAGAGGAAGGAGCCATATGCGATTTAAGACATTAACATTGAACACCGTACATATATAAATTGTGATTGTGAAAACACCAAAATGGGTTTATAAAGACTTTCAGATAAATGTAATTCAGGAGGTGTCCTTGCTGAAAACCCTTCAGTCTCCCCCTTTAACAGTGATAAAGGAGCCGAGTTAATTACCATGTTGTACTTCCTGTCACCCTTTTGTCGCATAGACATGAGCCGCCTTAAATAGTTAGATCAGGAATCCTATTTATTTACAGCACATTTTACCTGCACGGTTGTGATCAGTGTAAATTCCAAAGCAGACAAAGGTCACATTCTCCAGACTTGTCCTGCAAGATTCCATTGTGTTATTTGCATGGAACATTCTTCTCGAGACCATCCTGCCACCTATCGGAAGAAAAGCAGAATTGCTTTGATATTACTTATTGATAGAGGGAAGAGCAAAATTGAGTTTTCATTCCCAAATGTTAGCCAAAAGACCGGAAATTTGACCAAAATGCATTAGGCAAGCCAACTTTCATGCCACTGGCCAGTGAGCTCCTTAATGGCCACCGAGGCCATCTCATTGGACAGCAGAACAGCAGAGCTTAGCCAGGAAGTCAACAAAAAAATTCCGGAGCACAAAAAAGGTTCTATTATTATTATAATACAGGATTTATATGGCGCCAATAGTTTGCACAGCGCTTTACAATATAAGGAAGACATTACAGTCACAATACAATTTAAGACAAGATGGTAAGGAGGGCCCTGCCCCTGGGGGCTTACAATCTAAAAGGGAGGGGCAAGTGATACATGAGGAGGTGCGTTAGCTAAAAAAGGGTGAAATTAGACATATTGCTCATCTTAAAAAAAAAAAAAAAAAAAGTACAAAAGAGTAAAACAGTAAAGTTATCTATAACTGGTCATAAATGTTACAAGTCAATTGTTATCTAACTTTAGATTTAGGCAGAGATGTAGAGGTGTTTATTATCATATAAGATTTAACATGCATCTATAATCAAACCTTTTATGTTTGAAGTGTTAGACCCCCTGCCAGGTTATGTTGCTGTCTCCAGTTGGGTAAATTCACCCTCCACATCATGGTGGCCATTGTAACCTGGGACTGAAAGCAACAGGAGATCCAAACCTGGCAAATGTCACTAGAACAGCAGTAGAGGTGAAGTCCTCCAATAGGAACACTTGTCCCAGTGATATCCAAGAGCAAATTTACCTTCCTTCTGGGAGACCCTATTCCCAGTTTTGAGACAGGAAATTAAGTGAATTCTCCCCAGAGAAGGTTTTTTTTTTAACCCTTTCATACTTACACAAAAGTAGATATGAAAAAAGTTGTATGAAAATGATTGGATAGGTTACAATTAAATTTGACCACATGTTACTATCACTTAAAGTGACACTAAACTCCGGAGTTCAATCTTAGAATTGCATTTAAGAACCTTTCTAACAACAATGTATCTTATTTGTGTATCACTGGGCTGTAGATCCTCCAATCATCTCTGCAGTGGTGCTGACACTGTCCTTCCTTCTGGAGGGGGGCTACGTCTGTTCCCCATGGTCCCTGTGTGTGTTGTAAAGTAGTCACCGATCCAAGCTTGCTCCCGGTTGGACTACAATCTCATGTTTAGTTGACTCATTTGTACTGAGATTGTAGTCCATCCCAGGAGTGAGCTTGGAGCAGTGACTACTTTGCAACACAAACACACGGGACCATGGGGAACAAAAGTAGCCCCCCTCCAGAAGGAAGGACAGTGTCAGAGATGATTGGAGGATCTACAGCCGAGTGATACACACATAAGACACATTGTTGTGGAAAAAGATACTTGAATGTATTTTTAAGAATTAAAGGAGAACTATGAGGCGAGTGCTTTTCACTCACCTCATAGTTCTAGCCGACCTGTGACAATGAGACTGTCACAGGTCGGCTCAGTAGATCGGGAAGTGAGAGAACACATAACGGCGTTCGCTCTCTTCTCGATCATGTCCCTGCAGTGACAGGGGAGGGGCTGCATTCCACTCCAAACCTCCAGCGCTGACTGGCGTAACAGACGGGGGTGGGTACAGCTTGCTCTGCGTCTAGATAGGCAGAGCCAGCTGTCACTCACACAGCTGGGCGGATCCAGACATTTGTCGGGATCCGCTTCAGCTGCGGCGTCTCAGTAGCTCCCTATATACTGATCTTGGGGTGACGGGAAGACGCTAGTTTGTGTCCTTCCGTTACCCTAAGGAGAACTATGGGGAAAAGCCTTAACCCCATAGTTCTCCCTATAACTGCTGTTAAGTGTCACTATAAATTCTATGAATATGATTAGATTAAAGCTGAACTCTGGGCAGATAAGACGTTTATGCAGCTCTGCATTTAATACTCTAACATTTAGAGAAAAATACGTATTACATAAAACAGCCACATCTTGCAGCCCCTGTACAGCAGATTAGGGATTTAAAGATGTGACCATTTTGGGATTAGGATGAGTCAGTGAAACCAAGCCACAGAGCTAGTCCCTGAATAGATGGGGTGTGGGAAATGTCAGGAAGAGTCCCTGTACAGCAAAGAAAAATCAGGTTTCCTGCCCTGCCAGTCATGGGTGTACTTTGTGGCAGAGCTGTGTACATCTCAGAGCTAGACATTCAGTGGGAGAGTAGTTCGGTCAGTTTTAATATGAAGCTATGCCCACTGACATAAAGGGGTCGATAAGAGTTGAGAATCACCAATATTAGCTGCGTTCACTTTTGAATATCCAATCATGTGAAATACACAGGAGTTTCCTTTTCACATGTTCGGATAATTAAAAGGAATCTTCGCAATTTAGGAAGTAAAGATTCTCAACTTGGTATATCAGCCTCATACAATGTTGTTTTTTTTGTAATAGAAATCTATATTAAGACATTTATATAAAAATAAGTAAACTGTTACATGTAATTGTCACGTAGCTACATTGACAGCAACCAGAAAGGCAGCTGCATGGCATTGTGGGATGCTCTGGGGGGCGAAACATGGCAAACGGTATTTAGACTCCTACACAGAGAGCAGCCATGTTTTGGGGGTAACCAAACACGGAGACACTTTGCTAGACAATACTATGCGCAGGCTTTTCATAGGTAGCTGCATTGGTGGGCATTCATCAGTTAAACACTTTACAACAAGCTGTCCATATGTAGATAGGTTAGTGAATAAGATGGCAGTTACAGGTTATGTGACCCGAGTGCCAGGGTCGGTCTTCTCACTCAAACTCTAGTGGGATAAGGTGGTGGGATTAGGATGAGTCAGTGAAACCAAGCCACAGAACTGGTCCCTGAATAGATGGGGTGTGGGAAATGTCAGGAAGAGGAGAGTGAGTCACAGTTGCTGGTACACCGGGGCCGAGACTGGAAAGAAAAGAAAAAAAATCTCCGTAGAGTGCTTATATTCAGTACTGGAGGGCTTCCCTGGGTACTGTGAGCAAGACACACTTGTCTGGGATACAGGGGTGGGAGGACACTGGTCAAAGGCTAAAGGAGACCCCAATGCAAAGGAGGACCTGGGGACCCCAACTTTGACAGCCATTACCCCTCCATGACTTTGAATGGAGTATCAGCAAGTTATCAGGCCAGTCTTAAACGACATAGAGCAAGGGTAGCCAAACTTTGGCCCTCCAGCTATGGTGAAGCTACAAATCCCATTAGGCATTGTAAGATACTGATAGCCACAGGCATGTCTCCCAGAAGCATTATTTGTAGTTTCAAAACTGCGGGGCCAAAGTTTGGCTACCATCATCCGTAACCATAAGGTAGGTTTCTGCAGTGTCACCTGTATTTTGTTTGTTCCTAAACATCAACTCCAACTGACCTCAACACCAGTATCACTTGCTAATCTTATCACCATTCTGTGGGACTTGAAGAATCTTAGCACTGGAATCTGGTCCTTCCACAAAGAGGACTAGAGCAGCCAAGATCGGCAGGCAGAGGCTTTTTATCCTAACCACATGGTCATCAGTTTGGCTCCTTCCATAGTCAGTTGGCCTCCTTTTAAGTCCCAGTGCCAACTACAAGTGTCAACCCCTGACCCCCGCCCCCCAAGAAAAAGAAAGCTTGTCAGGATTTGGGGCTTAGGCATTCCTAGTGTGGGTCCAAGGTTAAATCTAGATTATAAAGTCCAAAGTGTTGCTTATGGTAAAATGCACAAGGAGAGTCTAAGACCAGAGCAAAGGATTAGACTAGGACAATGCACAAAGAGAGCAGAGACCAGTACTTGTGTCACGTGTGGGTAGCAATGGCTCACCATGAAGGGCATCAACTGAGAGCACATGGTCAGAGCTCCTGATGGTGGAGATAGACTTTTGCAGCACTCCTAGGCCTCAGGCTCCCCTGGTGACAAAAACATGCACAGAGAGTCAATACAAGCTCAAAAGAAACACACAGGCACGGGAATGGAAGGTTACCAAGAAAGTAGACCAACACTTAGGACAGGAGGTAGACAACCAAAAGACCAGAAAGTGTCTGGGTGCAACATCGACAAAAGCAAGGGAAAAAGAGCAAGCCGATTAGAAAAGTGCAAGCTAAACACTAAGTGTGCGGACCATGATAGGAGCTGACCACCTAGCAGCTGTTCAGGGATCAAACCAAAATGCTCCAAGAAGAGGCACCTGTACACACCCCCTTTAAATAGACACAGGAAGGGTGGAAACGCCATGCAGGTGGGAATGGGCCGGAGCAAGGCGGAGTCACTGATGAGCTGGAGACACACAAGATGAGCTGAAGACCACAAATGGCAAGTGTAAAGCATGCTTCATAGTACTAAAGGATAGCACATGGGGAGAGGTGGTGCAAAGCACATGGCAGGTCTCGTGTTCAAATCTCAGCCATATCTGGTGTGTAAACCTAAGCGCAATCTGTGCTGAGGGGTTAAGCAGACTGCTAATGATTATCTTCCATGATTGAGATGCAATGTTAAGACTATCATGAATGTATGTTCTCTGACTTTAATAATGTGCTTAAGAATAGGTTGGTGAAATCTTTGCCTGGTACCCTTTAAACCTGAGCACCACATAGACAATAAAGGCAAAAAGAATGCAACTTTGTATTCATTAATATATCATTACATGTGGAAGAGGGAGATGCAGCACATAGTGCCAATCAGATGTGCTGCAGCATTCATGTTTACAAGGGAGGAGAGAGCAGAGTGACAGAGATTTGCTCATTAGTATGCCGATTCGCCTTTCATCATCTAGCCATAGGGTGAGAAAGGGACATGTAAGGAGAGAAGAGAGAGACGCTTATCAGTCTGCTACTCCTTTATTATCCAGTCACAGGCTGGGGGAGGGGCCTGTAAGGAGAGAGCAGCTTATCAGTCTGCTACTCCTTTATTAGGCAGACAAAGGCTGGGGGAGGGACCTGTAAGGAGAGAAGAGAGAGACGCTTATCAGTCTGCTACTCCTTTATTAGGCAGACAAAGGCTGGGGGAGGGACCTGTAAGGAGAGAAGAGAGAGACGCTTATCAGTCTGCTACTCCTTTATTAGGCAGACAAAGGCTGGGGGAGGGACCTGTAAGGAGAGAAGAGAGAGACGCTTATCAGTCTGCTACTCCTTTATTAGGCAGACAAAGGCTGGGGGAGGGACCTGTAAGGAGAGAAGAGAGAGACGCTTATCAGTCTGCTACTCCTTTATTAGGCAGACAAAGGCTGGGGGAGGGACCTGTAAGGAGAGAAGAGAGAGAAGCTTATCAGTCTGCTACTCCTTTATTATGCAGTCACAGGCTGGGGGAGGGACCTGTAAGGAGAGAAGAGAGAGAAGCTTATCAGTCTGCTACTCCTTTGATATGCAGTCACAGTCTGGGGGAGGGACCTGTAAGGAGAGAGCAGCTTATGAGTCTGCTACTCCTTTATTATCCAGTCACAGGCTGGGGGAGGGACAAGACCTGTAAAGTCTTACTGAACTGCAGCAGGGAAAAAGTAGGTCTTCCCTGTCAGATAGGGCTGTGCTCTGCAGCAGAACTGTGAAAATCTCATACAATACAATACAAATCCTTTGGCAGGTAAACAGCTCACATGTATGCATTTCATCTGTGTATTTAACTGTGTGCCTGGATTTTGTCTTTATTTAAAATGTGCATAGCTCTACAATGGTTTAAGGAAGCCGTACATGGGTCAGATTTCTAAATTAGAGCTGCGTCCTAGCAGATACAGTCACTTTGGGTATTCAGACAGCCGTAGTTGCTTGAATACAATGGCCGGCGGTGCAGATTCTGCAGGGCGGAGCGAGACAAATCTAAAGGTGTATGGCCAGCATTCTGTCCAGCATCTGGGTGAAAGGGTTAACAAAGCAGAAATCGGCGACTTATCCGTCGCGGTTCCACAGACATGTCCTGACTTGCGCACTTTCCTTGGCCAGCTCACAGCTTGACAATCGGATTTTCTCCATTGAAGTATATTATAGTCCGCTGAAACCCATTGTACTGCGCACATGTTTATGTAGCAATCATAGCGGTAGAGCCTGAGGTTAAGACATGAACATGTATGTTTCATTACTGCTATGTTGTATGAAAGAAGCATGTATGGCGAAATTAGTATGTCCTCCCTGTGTTTGTGGGGTTTCCTTGCGCAAGGCTCAGTGTTCTCTGTACAGCACTACGGAGTATGTCAGAGCTATATAAATGTATAATAATAGTGTGTCACTGTGGGGGGGAATATCATAGTGTGTGACTGCGGTAAGGATATTAGAGTGTAAGCTCTTCTGGTGTAGAGGTCGGGGAGAAGGGTTCATCTTTCCATGTACAGCGCTGTGTAACCAGACAATCATGGACAATGGCTCCCCCTGGAGGTAAACAGTTAAGCAGACAGTGGACTTTAGTAATGTAAAAAGGACTGAGGACTACTGTGTGGTGTAATGGAAAGAAATGGTCTTTACACACGTGTACACTTGCATATAATATGCATTATTGCCGCCTCACTACAAGCTTCAGAAATGTGTCTGAGCCAGCCGTTGTATAATATAGATCTGTGGCAGTTGGGGGGTGCACTGCACACTAGTAATGGACCATGTGATATTCTATTCATCGCCACTTGGGCAGCTATATCTGGGTAGTTCCCTCTTGAATCCGGCATTCCTCTGATCAGCGTACGTGTACCTGGCTGAACCTGGTCACCCAAGTGTACCTGTATGTATCCGACCACCCACGTGTACCTGGCAGTATCTGACCAACCAAGTGTACCTGGCTGTATCTGACCAACCAAGTGCACCTGGCTGTATATGAACCCCCAAATGTACCTGGTTGTATCTGATCACCCAAGTGTACCTGGCTGTATATGAACACCCAAGTGTACCTGGTTGTATCTGACCACCCAAGTGTACCTGGCTGTATCTGACCAACCAAGTGCACCTGGCTGTATATGAACACCCAAATGTACCTGGTTGTATCTGACCACCCAAGTGCACCTGGCTGTATATGAACACCCAAGTGTACCTGGTTGTATCTGACCACCCAAGTGTACCTGGCTGTATCTGACCAACCAAGTGCACCTGGCTGTATATGAACACCCAAATGTACCTGCTTGTATCTGACCAACCAAATGCACCTGGCTGTATATGAACACCCAAATGTACCTGGTTGTATCTGACCACCCAAGTGCACCTGGCTGTATATGAACACCCAAGTGTACCTGGTTGTATCTGACCACCCAAGTGCACCTGGCTGTATATGAACACCCAAGTGTACCTGGTTGTATCTGACCACCCAAGTGCACCTGGCTGTATATGAACACCCAAGTGTACCTGGTTGTATCTGACCACCCAAGTGTACCTGGCTGTATCTGACCAACAAAGTGCACCTGGCTGTATATGAACACCCAAGTGTACCTGGTTGTATCTGACCACCCAAGTGCACCTGGCTGTATATGAACACCCAAGTGGTTGTACTCTTCTTCCTGCCTGTCAGATTGTGCATCTGATTTGTTGCTGACATGTGGCTTGCACATTTCACTATACATATGTCGATTTGGAACCTGTTGCTGATCGCAGATCTCCTGCTGTGACCATTTTCCACCGGTAGCTTACATGGCTGGCATCTTTTGTGTTGCACGATGCCAGGGCCGGGCTGAGGGATAGGCAAAAGAGATGCTCAACTTTGGCTCCTCAGCAAGAGGGGGACACAAAAAGGAAAGGATGTGTAACCTATGTTGCTCATGGGGGGGGGGACTCACTTTGGTCTGTACACCTTGGGTGCTTAGTGGCCTTGTCCCACCACTGCATGACACCTTGTCCCACCAAGGCATGACGCCTTGTCCTACCATTGCATGACGCCTTGTCCCACCATTGCATGACGCCTTGTCGCACCCCTGCATGACACCTTGTCCCACCAAGGCATGACGCCTTGTCCTACCATTGCATGACGCCTTGTCCCACCATTGCATGACGCCTTGTCCCACCATTGCATGACGCCTTGTCGCACCCCTGCATGACACCTTGTCCCACCAAGGCATGACGCCTTGTTCCATCACTGCATGACACCTTGTCCCACCACTGCATAACATCTTGTCCCACCAATGCATGACACCTTGTGCCACCACTGCATGACACCTTGTCCCACCAAGGCATGACGCCTTGTCCTACCATTGCATGACGCCTTGTCCCACCATTGCATGACGCCTTGTCGCACCACTGCATGACACCTTGTCCCACCAAGGCATGACGCCTTGTTCCATCACTGCATAACATCTTGTCCCACCATTGCATGACACCTTGTCCTACCACTGCATGACACCTTGTCCCACCACTGCATAACATCTTGTCCTACCACTGCATGACATCTTGTCCTGCCACTGCATGACATCTTGTCCCACCACTGTATGACGCCTTGTCCCACCAAGGCATGACGCCTTGTGCCACCATTGCATGACGCCTTGTGCCACCACTGCATGATGCCTTGTCCCACCATTGCATGACGCCTTGTGCCACCACTGCATGACACCTTATCCCACCACTGCATGACACCTTGTCCCACCACTGCATGACACCTTGTCCCACCACTGCATGACACCTTGTCCCACCACTGCATGACCCCTTATCCCACCACTTCACGACACCTTGCCCCACAAATATCCCACCACTGCATGACACCTTGTCCCACCACTGCATGACACCTTGTCCCACCACTGCATGGCGCCTTGTCCCACCACTGCATGAAGCTTGGCCCACCACTGTATGACGCCTTGTCCCACCACTGTATGACGCCTTGTCCCACCACTGCATGACACCAAGCTTTACTATAACAACATCTGCTGTTTACTACCCTTAAGTGTTCACCTGTCTGCCAGCTTCACAGCTATTGGCCTTTGACTTTGTGACCCCAAATTTCAGTAATGCAAAAAGCATTTGTGTAAAGTGGTAGGCAACCTCAACACTGCAGCTGTTGTTGAACTACAAGTCCCATGATGCATTGCAAGACCCTGACAGCCACAGGCGTGACTCCCAGAGGCAGAGGCATGATAGGATTTGTAGTGTTGTGACAGCTGATCCCTGCCGTACTGTATCTAGTTATTGTTTCCCATGCCTATAACTAGGGTTGCACAGATACCAAGTACAGTACTCGGTACAAGTACGAGTACATGTACCGATACTTTTGAGCTCCAAAACTACACTAGAGAAAAATTCTAAAATTAGGAGGCGGCTGTCATTGGTAAGGAGCACACGGAGCTCCTGAGATTTGTACATCTCTGTTATAATGTACGATTTTGTTTTTATAAATATAAATAAAGGGATGCACAGATACCAGTTTTGCGAGTACGAGTACTGGTACTTGCCGAGTACTTACAAGTACTGATACATTTTTGGTTATTGTCATGTGACCGTTTTTCTAAAACAATACAGACTAATGATTTCAGGACAGTGGTGGAGCGCCAGAGCCCGGTCCCAGCTGCAACCGCTGCAATCCTGGTAGTTCTCATGAAAATGCCAAGCATCGGCACTGGTACTCGAAAAGTATCTGTGCATCCCTACCTATAACAGTCAGGCATATGTGTAAGAGTACTCAGAAGAAGGAGCTGTACCAGGTCATTGACATAGCTGTAACTAATGGGGGAGGGAACAGGCAAAAAAAAGTCATGAAGCAAAGTGGTCATAGGCAATACATTATTATCCTGGGTATCTGGCATAGGAGATCAGCCAAATTGAATGTTTGCATCCTCCTTATATTCAGAGACATAGAAAATAATTATTAATAGGTTGTGTTCTGAGATTGATATAGTCCAGCCGAAAACTGGACGTCTTATTCCCTTGCAGATTGCAGAGACAGGAGCGGCTGGGGGTGCTGAGCAGGGGGTGACCCCGGAGATCTCCGGACGCTAATAAACCTTGTGCCTGCTATTTCCTGTTGCTCGCTCTCAATGGGGCTCTGCTTCTGGAATGAATCTTCATGCAGATTTTCCTACAAACTGGCCAACATTATCTTATCAGCAGCAAATAAATGACAAAAAATAACAATACCCAGAATATTCTGCTCTGTTCTTAGCATCCTGCTAGAGGGAAACGTTGATTCTCAGTGTGAAGTTTGTGTTCTGTACTTTTTCCCACCATTATTATTGGCAGTGTGATGATGATGGTAGCTGACATTGTATATTGCATGTAAGAAAGCCCACCTATAGCCACCGATCAACTACGGCTTTGAGCGAATGCTAAAGCTAACAGTTGCTATGGAACGCTTCATTTAGTGCATCATCATTGCTCTCTGTATTGCTTATTGAGTATGCTCTATTGATATAGTGAATGGATCTAGGCAAATATTTGGCCCATAGTTACGAGAGTTCAGGCAGAGTTCAGGAAGCAGTCCTAAAAAGATCACTTGTAAAGTTAGTCATACTTGGCCATGCATTATGGAGGCTTCCGCCATCTTTTGTTCAGTTCCGGGTCTCCACACCTGCTGTGCCCATTATGAGGGGTTCCCGCCCTCCCTGTGCTGAGTTCCCAGGTCTGTACACCTGCTGTGCCCATTATGAGGAGCTCCCACCATCCCTGTGCTGAGTTCCTGGGCCTGCACACCTTCTGTGCCCATTATGAGAGGTTTCCACATCCCTGTGTTGAGTTCCCGGGTCTGTACACCTGCTGTGCCCATTATGAGGGGTTTCCACATCCCTGTGTTGAGTTCCTCAGTCTGTACATCTGCTGTGCCCATTATGAGGGGCTCCCACCATCCCTATGCTGAGTTCCCGGGTCTGTACACCAGCTGTGCCCATTATGAGAGATCCCCACCATCCCTGTGCTGAGTTCCGGGTCTGTACACCTGCTGTGCGCATTATGAGGGGCTCCCACCATCCCTGTGCTGCCTTCCCGGGTCTGTACACCTGCTGTGCCCATTATGAGGAGCTCCCACCATCCCTGTGCTGAGTTCCTGGGCCTGCACACCTTCATTGCCCATTATGAGGGGTTTCCACATCCCTGTGTTGAGTTCCTCAGTCTGTACACCTGCTGTGCCCATTATGAGGAGCTCCCACCATCCCTGTGCTGAGTTCCTGGGCCTGCACACCTTCATTGCCCATTATGAGGGGTTTCCACATCCCTGTGTTGAGTTCCTCAGTCTGTACACCTGCTGTGCCCATTATGAGGAGCTCCCACCATCCCTGTGCTGAGTTCCTGGGCCTGCACACCTTCATTGCCCATTATGAGGGGTTTCCACATCCCTGTGTTGAGTTCCTCAGTCTGTACACCTGCTGTGCCCATTATGAGGGGCTCCCACCATCCCTATGCTGAGTTCCCGGGTCTGTACACCTGCTGTGCCCATTATGAGGGGTCCCCACTATCCCTGTGCTGAGTTCCTGGGTCTGTACACCTACTGTGCCCATTATGAGGGGCCCCCACCCCCGTGCTGGATTATATTCATTTTATACTATGCAGAATGTAACAGAAGTAGCTGGGAAACTCAAAGTTGGGCAGGGACACTAAAAACATGCAGGTGGACAGGAACAGAGTCATCAGGGCAGGACCCCGAAAGACCTGCACTCTCCATCTCTGTGGAGGAAAAAAACTACTTGCGCATTAAAAATAAGTTCTGTAAATAAATAGGTGCCACATATAAATAGGCAACATACGTGGTACTGTCTCCAAAACTATATAAAACCTTCACAGCAAGGCCATCACCAGTCTGCTACAGTTCAATGATAACACTGGTCATACCTAGGGTGACTGACCATTTATATGCAACAGACTTGACCAGTGTAAGGCCTTCTATGGCTGAACAGAATGGGTTCTTTAGAAAAACATGGTTAGGCTGGTTCTCTAATAGAATTAGATAGGATTAGGATTATGTAGGCGGCCATTGTTGATCTGCTTAAAATACTAAATGTTAGGGTTAAAGGTTCCTTGGAGAACTTGGGTTGGGGTCGCAGGGTAGATAAGTGTTAGCGTTAGGAGTACAAGGAGGATTAGTGTTTGGTTTAGACTTGCAAGTAGGGTTAATAGGGTTAGACTAACATGGATGATTAAGGTTGTAATTACAGATAAAGGTTTTTTTTTTTAGGGTTGGGGGTTACAGAAAGGGTTGAAGTTACAGCAAAGGTTAATGTAGCGATGAGGAGGGTTAAGCCCCATTGACGGGGGTCTTTAGTTGGTGGCAGGGGATTCCTGTGGCAAGAACCTGTGGATTGTCTGTGAAGGTTCTCATTCATCCAGGTCATGGTATATCTGTAAAGAATAAGTGAAGGCAACTGGACTTGCTGTATTGTTCTTGAAGACGTTTCACCGGTCATCCGACCATCTTTGTCAATTCAGAATGACTTGTAAAAAATTATCTGGGAATTCCTAGATAATTTATGTACAAGTCATTCTGAATTGGGAAAGCTGGTCGGATGACCAGCGAAACGCCTTCAAGAAAAATACAGCAAGTCCAGTTGCCTTGACTTACTCTTTACAGATAACCTATGGATTCTTGCAGCAGGAATCCCAGGTGTGTCTGTTCAGATGCGTCCGCTGTGCCCGTTCAATTTATTGACAGGGTGACAGCGGCCTCATCTGTCAGTGTTATGTAATTGTACACGGTATGATTACCTGCGGTTCGGGATAGATGATTGTCCCTGGACACAGACAGGTCGTGTCCAGGGACAATCATCAATCCCGAGGATCTTCATGAACAAAGAGATCCTTGAGGATAAAAATTAACCAGAGCAATGGTAATCAAACTGCTTGCACGTGCACATAAAAACTGTGCATAGAAATCAGGTCTTTAAAAATTTGAGACACATTTACCAAATTGTTTGTTCTAAGCTGATTATATTTACATGAAAAGATAACATGGAACTTGAAAATGATGACAGTTTCCTTTTAAAAAGAACCCTAACCCGTGTGATGGAGTAGAAATAAGAGTCTGGACTGCGTCTTTCAGACAGTCCTCTGCCCCATGGCAAATGTTTTCTTTTTTCTTCTCTATGTTTCCATTAAGGAGGTGGCCCTCCTGCGTGGCGATGGCACGATATCAAAAGCCTTCAGAGATGGAGATAGGCCGCGTCTTGCATGTTTCCCCCCCGCGCCGAGGTCCTCTGGCATTCTCGTCGATGGGAACGGGTCCCTGCGACACGACCCGCGGCTCAATAAACCCACATGGCGGGACCTTGTGATCTGTTTGAAAAGAATCCTTTAATGTACATCCCAACCCCCCCCCCC